>NW_028167175.1:1488119-1558119 GCF_964263955.1 Coregonus lavaretus | reverse complement strand
GCTTCCTACCTACAGGGTGGAGGTCCTTAGCTTCCTACCTACAGGGTGGAGGCCCTTAGCTTCCTACCTACAGGGTGGAGGTCCTTAGCTTCCTACCTACAGGATGGAGGCCCTTAGCTTCCTACCTACAGGGTGGAGGCCCTTAGCTTCCTACCTACAGGGTGGAGGTCCTTAGCTTCCTACCTACAGGGTGGAGGTCCTTAGCTTCCTACCTACAGGGTGGAGGCCCTTAGCTTCCTACCTACAGGGTGGAGGTCCTTAGCTTCCTACCTACAGGGTGGAGGTCCTTAGCTTCCTACCTACAGGGTGGAGGTCCTTAGCTTCCTACCTACAGGGTGGAGGTCCTTAGCTTCCTACCTACAGGGTGGAGGTCCTTAGCTTCCTACCTACAGGGTACAGGTCCTTAGCTTCCTACCTACAGGGTGCAGGTCCTTAGCTTCCTACCTACAGGATGGAGGCCCTTAGCTTCCTACCTACAGGGTACAGGTCCTTAGCTTCCTACCTACAGGGTGGAGGTCCTTAGCTTCCTACCTACAGGGTGGAGGTCCTTAGCTTCCTACCTACAGGGTGGAGGTCCTTAGCTTCCTACCTACAGGGTGGAGGTCCTTAGCTTCCTACCTACAGGGTGGAGGTCCTTAGCTTCCTACCTACAGGGTACAGGTCCTTAGCTTCCTACCTACAGGGTGGAGGTCCTTAGCTTCCTACCTACAGGGTGGAGGTCCTTAGCTTCCTACCTACAGGGTGGAGGTCCTTAGCTTCCTACCTACAGGGTGCAGGTCCTTAGCTTCCTACCTACAGGGTGCAGGTCCTTAGCTTCTTAACCACAGGGTACAGATGTCTCTGAAATATACAGTAAACTCACCACCATACAAGTTAAGAATTATCAGTGAATAGGCTTCCACCCACAGAAAGACAATGAAAGAAAGAAAAATATATCACATACGGTATACTACTGAGTGACTCAGTACAGTAGATATCACATTCGGTATACTACTGAGTGACAGAGTACAGTAGATATCACATACGGTATACCCCAACAAAAAAAATTACGCACGCATGACTGTAAGTCTCTTTGGATAGAAGTGTCTGCTAAATGGCATAATATTTATATTATTAAAATCATACTTGTTGACTTTTGCTACCCAGTAATATTGTTGAATATGATGACACAAATCATGAGACTAACGCACCCTGCATGCATTCCGTTCTCTCACGAGGGCCGGTCCCAAATGGCACCCTATTCCCTATATAGTGCACTGCTTATGTAGCCCTGGTCAAAAGTAGTGCACTATATAAGGAATAGGGTGCAACTGATGACACAGACCGACGCTCGTCAGAGCTTTTAAAAAAAGGAATGGTAAATCTATTTTTGAAACAGTGCTGTGTAATTTACTTTATTTCAAGATGGCAATTTCATATCCCCCTATGATTTCAAGGCTGAAGTAATGTGGCCTGGATGTTTTCTGAAACCCCAGAGAATGTTGCTGGCCACACTGTGCTGTCAGCACCATGAGGACATCGGACAACATTTCATGTCAGAACGAGGAGCTAACAAAACCAAACTAAACCAGATTTGCAGAGTCGGCTTTCCATTCAATCCAATACGACCTTATTTATCTCCTCAGTGGCAATTAAAGAAGGAAAGTCAGTTTACAACGTCAACATCCTCCACATGTAAATACCAGATTGGCAGAACAGCCTCACTAGACTCTCAATGCTTTGCATCTGTTCACATCATTGAGAGACACCTTGATAGGAGTTGTTTACATTTACATTTAAGTCATTTAGCAGACACTCTTATCCAGAGCGACTTACAGTTAGTTAGTGAATACATATTTTTTTATACTGGCCCCCCGTGGGAATCAAACCCACAACCCTGGCGTTGCAAACGCCATGCTCTATCAACTGAGCTACATCCCTGCCGGCCATTCCCTCCCCTACCCTGGACGACGCTGGGCCAATTGTGCGCCGCCCATGAGTCTCCCGGTCGCGGCCGGCTGCGACAGAGCCTGGATTCAAACCAGGATCTCTAGTGGCACAGTTAGCACTGCGATGCAGTGCCTTAGACCACTGCGCCACTCAGGAGTACAGTTGTTGTCAACTTGGTATGCCTCCCAGCATGCCCTGCGTTCTCAGGAGTAAGGAGGACTACCTAAAGATAGCATAGTGGTGATGTAATGAGCCCAGATGAGCAGGAAAAAGGGGAGGCCAGACACCATCTATCCATTGGCAACCACCACTCCTCACTGTGTTCCCAGAAGGCCCACCACTCCTCACTGTGTTCCCAGAAGGCCCACCACTCCTCATTGTGTTCCCAGAAGGCCAATGCTGGCTTCAGGTGACGGACTAGTTAGTGCACTAATGTTGTGTCCACCAGGTCATCCTTCATTCTAAAACACAGATGGGTGGGTTTCAATACTTGGAAGTGTGTAGGTTCAGTATGCATACATTTACAAATAGCCATGTCATGGTAATCGTTCATTTGCATCGTGCATTGTGAGGTATGCCAACATGACATTCTGCCATCTGAAAGGATAAACATCAGACAGAGATCCTTCCACTCACCACATGGTATAGCATGGGATCTCCATTTCCCTAGATATCATTCACATGTTGTTGACAGAGATCCTTCCACTCACCACATGGTATAGCATGGGATCTCCATTTCCCTAGATATCATTCACATGTTGTTGACAGAGATCCTTCCACTCAACACATGGTATAGCATGGGATCTCCATTTCCCTAGATATCATTCACATGTTGTTGACAGGGAGCCTTCCACTCACCACATGGTATAGCATGGGATCTCAATTTCCCTAGATATCATTCACATGTTGTTGACAGAGACAGACACAGCAGCATTTCTGCAACTTGCTCCCATCACATTAAAAAACTGAAAGACATGTCAGAATGATCCCTGTGAAGGTGCATCGTCTCTCCCTGAGGTAGTACTGTACTGGTAATACAAGAGAAACAGATCATTAAAGTATTGCCAGTACCTGTGTCCTGCTGCTGAACACCATCCAGGGGGTGGAAGTATTTTGAAGATTGAGAATAAAAACAGGACAACAGTCTCTGTCCCCGTCAGACTGACATCCTTCCCAGTCCCCTCCGCTCTGCTCTCTGTCTGTGGCTGTTGAGGCTAGCTTCAGTCCGTCCGGTGGTTGACGGCGTCTGTCTGTTAAGGTCTGTTCAGGCTGGCTGGCTGGTTCCAGTACTACGCCAAGCGGTCTCGCATTATTAACGCCTCCTTATAAAGAAATGGGATGAGTCAATGACAGGGCTCTTCACTCAGTCAGGAAGGAGGCAGGGCAGAGGACTGGCAGGCAGACAGCTAACTCACTGCCGAGAGAGAGAGAGAGACGAGTCGCGACGACTAAAGAACGGCACACAGCTCAGGAACAGACAGATTGGTGACAGGGTGTGTGTGTGTTTGAAGAGGCTGTGGGGGAGGACCCTGAGGCTGTGGGGGAGGACCCTGAGGCTGTGGGGGAGGACCCTGAGGCTGTGGGGGAGGACCCTGAGGCTGTGTGGGAGGACCCTGAGGCTGTGGGGGAGGACCCTGAGGCTGTGGGGGAGGACCCTGAGGCTGTGGGGGAGGACCCTGAGGCTGTGTGGGAGGACCCTGAGGCTGTGGGGGAGGACCCTGAGGCTGTGGGGGAGGACCCTGAGGCTGTGGGGGAGGACCCTGAGGCTGTGGGGGAGGACCCTGAGTGCCTTACTACCCATCAGCCGGTTCACCATCTAATCACCAGCTTGGTCTCCTGGCAACAGCACGCCTCCTACACGACGACAAACAGACAGCACAGAGCCTCCAAGCAGGCTCAAACACAGCAACTGAACTTAAAATACTTCTGTGGTAAAAAGTCACCCTCAAATGGTACAAAGAGAACACGCACACTGCAATCTATGTTCCCATCATTGCTCATCAGTCACAACGTTTCCAAAAGTCACCCTCACCATTACTGTATACAGCAGAACTACACAGACACACACACACACACACACACACACACACACACACACACACACACACACACACACACACACACACACACACACACACACACACACACACACACACACACACACACACACACACACACACACACACACACACACACACACACACACACAGCACCCTAGGGAGATAGGTAATCACAGCACCCAGCTGAGAGGTAAACAGCACGTTGTTGCCATCACGTAATGTAGCGCGACATACTAATTACTTCATTCATTAGCAATTAACGTATGATGCTATTTCATCTCAGAGGGTAAATAGACTTACAGCTGAGATAATAGGAGCAGGCTTAGCAGATCTGCTGCAGGTTGAGCTGTATGCAGAGGGGTGTGTGTGTGTGTGTGTGTGTGTGTGTGTGTGTTCTGACTGGAGGGTGTAGAGGATGTGGTGGTAGTAGGAACCAAACGTGTCATCTACTCCTCCTGGCCTCACACACACACACACACACACACACACACACACACACACACACACACACACACACACACACACACACACACACACACACACACACACACACACACACACACACACACACACACACACACACACACACACACACACACACACACACACACACACACACACACACACACACACACACACACACACACACACACACACACACACACACAGCACTGAGGTGGATGAGCAGGAAGCGTAGCTCAATGTAGAAAGGATCTGTGATGACTTCAAATCAAATATTTGTCACGTGCGCCGAATAAAAC
Organism: Coregonus lavaretus; assembly: GCF_964263955.1. Lineage (NCBI taxonomy): Eukaryota > Metazoa > Chordata > Actinopteri > Salmoniformes > Salmonidae > Coregonus > Coregonus lavaretus. Next base: position 1,553,369 of record NW_028167175.1, on the reverse strand, counting down.
AGATATAGACTTTACCGTGAAATGCTTACTTACAAGCCCTTTCCCAACAAATCAGAGTTAAAAAGCAAGAGAAATTTGTATTTTTTACTAAAGGAAATAGTAACACAATAAAATAACAATAATGAGGCTACACTGGGGGAAAAAAGTATTTAGTCAGCCACCAATTGTGCAAGTTCTCCCACTTAAAAAGATGAGAGAGGCCTGTAATTTTCATCATAGGTACACGTCAACTATGACAGACAAATTGAGAAAATAATTTCCAGAAAATCACATTGTAGGATTTTTAATGAATTTATTTGCATATTATGGTGGAAAATAAGTATTTGGTCAATAACAAAAGTTTCTCAATACTTTGTTATATACCCTTTGTTGGCAATGACACAGGTCAAACGTTTTCTGTAAGTCTTCACAAGGTTTTCACACACTGTTGCTGGTATTTTGGCCCATTCCTCAATGCAGATCTCCTCTAGAGCAGTGATGTTTTGGGGCTGTCGCTGGGCAACACGGACTTTCAACTCCCTCCAAAGATTTTCTATGGGGTTGAGATCTGGAGACTGGCTAGGCCACTCCAGGACCTTGAAATGCTTCTTACGAAGCCACTCCTTCGATGCCCAGGCGGTGTGTTTGGGATCATTGTCATGCTGAAAGACCCAGCCACGTTTCATCTTCAATGCCCTTGCTGATGGAAGGAGGTTTTCACTCAAAATCTCACGATACATGGCCCCATTCATTCTTTCCTTTACACGGATCAGTCGTCCTGGTCCCTTTGCAGAAAAACAGCCCCAAAGCATGATGTTTCCACCCCCATGCTTCACAGTAGGTATGGTGTTCTTTGGATGCAACTCAGCATTCTTTGTCCTCCAAACACGACGAGTTGAGTTTTTACCAAAAAGTTACATTTTGGTTTCATCTGACCATGTGACATTCTCCCAATCCTCTTCTGGATCATCCAAATGCACTCTAGCAAACTTCAGACGGGCCTGGACATGTACTGGCTTAAGCAGGGGGACACGTCTGGCACTGCAGGATTTGAGTCCCTGGCGGCGTAGTGTGTTACTGATGTTAGGCTTTGTTACTTTGGTCCCAGCTCTCTGCAGGTCATTCACTAGGTCCCCCCGTGTGGTTCTGGGATTTTTGCTCACCGTTCTTGTGATCATTTTGACCCCACGGGGTGAGATCTTGCGTGGAGCCCCAGATCGAGGGAGATTATCAGTGGTCTTGTATGTCTTCCATTTCCTAATAATTGCTCCCACAGTTGATTTCTTCAAACCAAGCTGCTTACCTATTGCAGATTCAGTCTTCCCAGCCTGGTGCAGGTCTACAATTTTGTTTGTTTCCGGTGTCCTTTGACAGCTCTTTGGTCTTGGCCATAGTGGAGTTTGGAGTGTGACTGTTTGAGGTTGTGGACAAGTGTCTTTTATACTGATAACAAGTTCAAACAGGTGCCATTAATACAGGTAACGAGTGGAGGACAGAGGAGCCTCTTAAAGAAGAAGTTACAGGTCTGTGAGAGCCAGAAATCTTGCTTGTTTGTAGGTGACCAAATACTTATTTTCCACCATCATTTGCAAATAAATTCATTAAAAATCCTACAATGTGATTTTCTGGAGAAATTTTTTCTCAATTTGTCTGTCATAGTTGACGTGTACCTATGATGAAAATTACAGGCCTCTCTCATCCTTTTAAGTGGGAGAACTTGCACAATTGGTGGCTGACTAAATACTTTTTTCCCCCACTATATATAAAAAGGAGTACCAGTACCCCTGTAGTATTATAATAATGAGACTATATACAAGGAGTACCAGTACCCCGTAGTATTATAATAATGAGACTATATACAAGGAGTACCGGTACCGAGTCAATGTGCAGGGGTACGAGGTAGTTGAAGTAATTGAGGTAATATGTACATGTAGGTGACTAGTCAATCAGGATAGATCATAAACAGAGTAGCAGCCAGCAGCGTATGTGGAGAGTGTGAAAGAGTTTGAAAGTGTGTCTATGTGTGAGTGTGGCGTCAATATGCATGCATGTGTGTGTGTGTTGGTGTGTTGGAGTGTTGGAGGGTCAGTGTAGTGTGTGAGCATGTGGGGAGCCAGTGCAAGAAAGTCAGTGCAAATAAATAGTCAGGGTAGCCATTTGATTAACTGTTCAGCAGCCTTATGGCTTGGGGGGTAGAAGCTGTTAAGGAGCCTTTTGGTCCCAGACTTGGTGCTCCAGTACCGCTTGCCGTGCGGTAGCAGAGAGAACAGTCTATGACTTGGGTGACTGGAGTCTTTTGACCATTTTTAGGGCCTTCCTCTGACACCGACTGGTATAGAGGTCCTGGATGGCAGGGAGTTCGACTCCAGTGATGTACTGGGCCGTACACACTACCCTCTGTAGCGCCTTGCGGTCGGATGCAGAGCAGTTGCCATACCAGGCGGTGATGCAGCCAGTCAAGATGCTCTCAATGGTGCAGCTGTAGAACTTTTTGAGGATCTGAGGGCCCGTACGAAATCTTTTCAACCTCCTCCCTATATGTTGTCTCGTCGTTGTCGGTGATCAGGCTTACCACCGTCGTGTCGTCTGCAATCTTAATGATGGTGTTGGAGTCATGTGCGGCCACGCAGTCATGGGTGAGTACAGGAGTGTTTACTGTTGAGTGTTTACATCATGATATGAACATTACATTGAGTGCTGCTTTACTGTCACACCGGTTCCTTTCTTCTTCCTTCTCCTCCTCCTGTTGCTGGGGGCTACAGGCCAAGGCTCTGATCTGCTGCTGGAGGCTACAGGCCAAGGCTCTGATCTGCTGCTGGAGGCTACAGGCCAAGGCTCTGATCTGCTGCTGGAGGCTACAGGCCAAGGCTCTGATCTGCTGCTGCTGCTGGAGGCTCCAGGCCAAGGCTCTGATCTGTTGCTGCTGCTGGAGGCTACAGGCCAAGGCTCTGATCTGCTGCTGGAGGCTACAGGCCAAGGCTCTGATCTGCTGCTGCTGCTGCTGGAGGCTACAGGCCAAGGCTCTGATCTGTTGCTGGAGACTACAGGCCAAGGCTCTGATCTGTTGCTGGAGGCTACAGGCCAAGGGCCAATCTGCTGCTGGAGGCTACAGGCCAAGGGCCAATCTGCTGCTGGAGGCTACAGGCCAAGGGCCAATCTGCTGCTGGAGGCTACAGGCCAAGGCTCTGATCTGCTGCTGCTGCTGGAGGCTACAGGCCAGGGGCCAATCTGCTGCTGGAGGCTACAGGCCAGGGGCCAATCTGCTGCTGGAGGCTACAGGCCAAGGCTCTGATCTGCTGCTGGAGGCTACAGGCCAAGGGCCAATCTGCTGCTGGAGGCTACAGGCCAAGGGCCAATCTGCTGCTGGAGGCTACAGGCCAAGGCTCTGATCTGCTGCTGCTGCTGGAGGCTACAGGCCAAGGGCCAATCTGCTGCTGGAGGCTACAGGCCAAGGCTCTGATCTGCTGCTGCTGGAGGCTACAGGCCAAGGCTCTGATCTGCTGCTGGAGGCTACAGGCCAAGGCTCTGATCTGCTGCTGCTGCTGGAGGCTACAGGCCAAGGCTCTGATCAGTTGCTGCTGGAGGCTACAGGCCAAGGCTCTGATCTGCTGCTGCTGGAGGCTACAGGCCAAGGCTCTGATCAGTTGCTGCTGGAGGCTACAGGCCAAGGCTCTGATCTGCTGCTGGAGGCTACAGGCCAAGGCTCTGATCTGCTGCTGCTGCTGGAGGCTACAGGCCAAGGTTCAATCTGCTGCTGGAGGCTACAGGCCAAGGGCCAATCTGCTGCTGGAGGCTACAGGCCAAGGGCCAATCTGCTGCTGCTGCTGGAGGCTCCAGGCCAAGGCTCTGATCTGCTGCTGCTGGAGGCTACAGGCCAAGGCTCTGATCTGCTGCTGCTGGAGGCTACAGGCCAAGGCTCTGATCAGTTGCTGCTGGAGGCTACAGGCCAAGGCTGTGATCTGTTGCTGCTGCTGGAGGCTACAGGCCAAGGCTCTGATCTGCTGCTGCTGCTGGAGGCTACAGGCCAAGGCTCTGATCTGCTGCTGCTGCTGGAGGCTACAGGCCAAGGCTCTGATCTGTTGCTGGAGACTACAGGCCAAGGCTCTGATCTGTTGCTGGAGGCTACAGGCCAAGGACCAATCTGCTGCTGGAGGCTACAGGCCAAGGGCCAATCTGCTGCTGGAGGCTACAGGCCAAGGGCCAATCTGCTGCTGGAGGCTACAGGCCAAGGCTCTGATCTGCTGCTGCTGCTGGAGGCTACAGGCCAAGGCTCTGATCTGCTGCTGGAGGCTACAGGCCAAGGGCCAATCTGCTGCTGGAGGCTACAGGCCAAGGGCCAATCTGCTGCTGGAGGCAACAGGCCAAGGCTCTGATCTGCTGCTGCTGCTGGAGGCTACAGGCCAAGGGCCAATCTGCTGCTGGAGGCTACAGGCCAAGGGCCAATCTGCTGCTGGAGGCTACAGGCCAAGGCTCTGATCTGCTGCTGCTGGAGGCTACAGGCCAAGGCTCTGATCTGCTGCTGGAGGCTACAGGCCAAGGCTCTGATCTGTTGCTGCTGCTGGAGGCTACAGGCCAAGGCTCTGATCAGTTGCTGCTGGAGGCTACAGGCCAAGGCTCTGATCTGCTGCTGCTGGAGGCTACAGGCCAAGGCTCTGATCAGTTGCTGCTGGAGGCTACAGGCCAAGGCTCTGATCTGCTGCTGCTGCTGGAGGCTACAGGCCAAGGCTCTGATCTGCTGCTGGAGGCTACAGGCCAAGGCTCTGATCTGCTGCTGCTGCTGGAGGCTACAGGCCAAGGCTCTGATCTGCTGCTGCTGGAGGCCACAGGCCAAGGCTCTGATCAGTTGCTGCTGGAGGCTACAGGCCAAGGCTCTGATCAGTTGCTGCTGGAGGCCACAGGCCAAGGCTGTGATGTTCTTGCAATACCATCATGAATGAGAAACAACGTCTTTCTGGAGAATGTGAACCACCATATCTTGTAGAAGTTGAATACTGAGACTGAGTATTTCATTTAAAAGCAGTGGAAGAGGCATTTCTCCAGTATTCGTCCTCTGCAGTCATTATCCATTTTTTTTATGAATTCAAAGCGTACTTCCTTCAGCCTGAAATTTGGCATCATCTGTTTTAACACATCTTCATGTGTTATAACTTTTAGTGAGATAATGAAAATAAGGCTAGACTCAAATGTTTCCAGATCATTTTTACATGTTTCCTAAAATAGAGAATCAAATAGTTTGGTGGTCCATGTTATCACCATTGTAAAACAATAGGGGATATCAGAGAGGAAATGCTTCGTTTTCAGATGATTTCAAAATCACCTACTTTAAGCAACATTTAATTTGAATGCTTAATATGGTGTGTGTGTTGTTTTATGGTGTGTGTGTGTGTGTGTGTGTGTTCTACAGTTCATCGGAAGAATAATCGCATGTGGAAAATGTCTGACCCCCCTGCAATTAATATTTGTTTTAATCTGGCCCCCAAAAGAATATAGCTGAATAACCCTGCCCTAGTGTGTACTAACACTTTATATTAATATGCTGTTATACCGAGGTAGTAACACTGTCATTACATTAATAACTACCTTTATTAACATGTTGTTACACAGTTATTTTAATGACTGTTCTCATTAAACTCTGAAGCGCTCATGGAAAGGGGACTCGGTACACTGAGGCCTGCAAACCAAGACTGCCTCCGATATCCATTTCTCTACAGAAGAGAAAAGTAGCAGGAGTAGAAGTGAGAAGTGAGAGAATGGATGAGCACATGTTCCATGACGGGACAGAGCAGCATTCTCTCCACGAAGCGAAGCCGTTTTACCAGTCAAAACCAGACAGATCAGGGTAATGTCACCTGTCTAAGTTCTGACATCCTGCCCTGGCCAATATCCCCCATGTCACAACATCCTTCTATAATTTAACACAATGACTCCCTCCCTCCATCTCTCCCTTCCTCCTTCCTTTTTCCACACAGGGACTCTCAGTTCATTCTCCCCAGTGGCACAGCACTGACACCTGTGTTTATAGTGTACTCTTGTCTACAACCTAGACAGAACTATGCAAAGACCCCTCCTCCAGACTAGAACATAAATAAAGTTCCGGACAGGGAGAAGGCTGACAGAGCACAAGGTTCTGCTTCACAGCCCCAAAGTAGAACAGAAGATCAATACACGTAGAGTGTTTTGATTTAAAAATCTGGGATAGAATAGAGCAGAGCAGAGCTGTTTATATCCATATCAATCCATGGCTCTGGAATAGATGGAGGGCAACACGCTGAGAATACAACTATGAATTAAATAAAATAGAAAATAGACAGGGTGAGCGAGTCAGACACCAGACTGGCAGGATGTCTCTAGTGTAATGTCCCCTGAGACAAAGAGGTTGGAAATAAAACATGTTCTAAGTATGTCAGATAATGTAGACTAGAACATTAAAAACACTCAATCTCTAATCATCCACTCAAAGCTAGTGTTGCGCCACCTAGTGGCAAAACAACCATTGGCACTAACTTGGCTTGGACATAAAAACATAAATTCCAAAATGCTTGAGGAATTGATGAGGGTAGATAAATGAGTGAAGATATTAGGGCTGAGGCCATTTAGTCGACTGGTCGATTGTTTTGGTCGAACGAGATTTCTTTAAAATCGACCAGTCGTATATTGTATTATTTTTTTCATGAGACCTGTCTGATTCGCTCGTGTCTCAGTGGACTAATCCATTGCGGAGGCATGGCACAGTCCATCACTCTAAGACATGTGATACTTAAATGGTATATGGTTATATTATGTAAAAAATAATGGTGCAAAACCAATAAATCCAATATTATTTTATAACAAATGCGCTTTCTCCCTCATTGGATACGGTCTCTGAAACATAATCTTTAGTGTGCCGTAGAATTGGCGCCTTTCCCCATGTTGCTATGTGCATAATAGCAACGTTAACCAGCACATTAGGATTGAGAACAATGCGGCGGGGGCAGTAGCAGAGATGAGGAAACGGCCCTTGCCTTAAGCCTAATTGTCTAAGAAAATTGAGGAGAGAGGAAACCAACTTAATTAGGTCTATAATCAATAGCCTAACTGTTAAGGCTTTTTTTAGCAGCCTTGTATAACCACCATCGAGCTGTAGGCCTAAGAGTGCGTCCTGTTTAGTCTTAATACCTTAACTTACTTAGGCCTACAGTGCCTTTGGAAAGTATTCAGACCCCTTGACTTTTTCCACATTTTGTTACGTTACAGCCTTATTCTAAAATTGATTAAATTGTTTTTTCCCCCCTCATCAATCTACACACAATACCCCATAATGACAAAGAAAAAATATGTTTTAGACATTTTTGCTAATTTATTAAAAATAAAAAAACAGAAATATCACATTTACATAAGTATTCAGACCCTTTACTCAATACTTTGTTTAAGCACCTTTGGCCGTGATTACAGCCTTGAGTCTTCTTGGGTATGACGCTACAAGCTTGGCACACCTGTATTTGGGGAGTTTCTCCCCATTCTTCTCTGCAGATCCTCTCAAGCTCTGTCAGGTTGGATGGGGAGCGTTGCTGCACAGCTATTTTCAGGTCTCTCCAGAGATGTTTAATCGGGTTCAAGTCTGGGCTCTGGCTGGGCCACTCAAGGACATTCAGAGACTTGTCCCGAAGCCACTCCTGCGATGTGTTGGCTGTGTGCTTAGGGTCGTTGTCCTGTTGGAAGGTGAACCTTCGCCCCAGTCTGAGGTCCTGAGTGCTCTGGAGCAGGTTTTCATCAAGGATCTCTCTGTACTTTGCTTCGTTCATCTTTCCCTCGATCCTGACTAGTCTCCCAGTCCCTGCCGCTGAAAAACATCCCCACAGCATGATGCTGCCACCACCACGCTTCACCGTAGGGATGGTGCCAGGTTTCCTCCAGACGTGATGCTTGGCTTTCAGGCCAGTTCAATCTTGGTTTCATCAGACCAGAGAATCCTGTTTCTCATGGTCTGAGAGTCTTTAGGTGCCTTTAGGTGCCAAGCGGGCTGTCATGTGCCTTTTACTAAGGAGTGGCTTCCGTCTGGCCACTCTACCATAAAGGCCTGATTGGTGGACTGCTGCAGAGATGGTTGTCCTTCGGGAAGGTTCTCCCATCTCCACAGAGGAACTCTAGAGCTCTGTCAGAGTGACCATCGGGTTTTTCGTCCAACTCCCTGACCAAGTCCCTTCTCCCTCGAATGATCTAGGAAGTCTTGGTCGTTCCAAACTTCTTCCATTTAAGATCAATTGAGGCCACTGTGTTCTTGGGGACCTTCGATGCTGCATAAATGTTTTGGTACCCTTCCCAAGATCTTAGCCTTGACACAATCCTGTCTCGGAGCTCTTCGGACAATTCCTTCGACCTCATTGCTTGATTTTTGCTCTGACATGCACTGTCAACTGTGGAACCTTATATAGACAGGTGTGTGCCTTTCCAAATCATGTCCAATCAATTGAATTTACCACAGGTGGACTCCAATTAAGTTGTAGAAACATCTCAAGGATGATCAATGGAAACAGGATACACTTGAGCTCAATTTCGAGTCTCATAGCAAAGGGTCTGAATACTTATGTAAATAAGGTATTTCTGTTTTTTATTTTTAATAGATTTGCAAAGATTTCTAAAAACCTGTTTTTGCATTGTCATTATGGGGTATTGTGTGTAGATTACTGAAGATTATTATTTTTTAATTGAATTTTAGAAAAAGGCTGTAACGTAACAAAATGTGGAAAACGTCAAGGGGTCTGAATACTTTCCGAAGGCACTGTATATTTCAATATATAGGCTACTGTATCAATCATTCATTCATGCCATCACACAGCATACGAGACATTCATGCTTTGAAATGCAATCAAGCATTTTAGTTTTAAAATGTAATAACAAAAGGGAGCTTTGAATAATTTGCCTAAACAATAATTAAACTGCAATTCACGAATGCATGCAACTGTTTATAGTCTGCTCTAATAAAGGCTTTATATATTTATTGTTTTCCGTTAGACTCTATGGTAAACGCATTTATTTAGTGTTGTTCCAAAATGGCCAGAAAAAATTATAATATTGTAATCTAACAGCAACTGTTTGGCACACATAATACACAACGCTTGCGCCTATACCCTCCTTTTTCTTGATCTCCAGTAGTTTCCAAAACTAAGTCAAATGTCTTCCACAGATCTGACTTCCCCTTTCCCTCCTGAGCAACCAGTAAACATTCGCCCACTTCGAGTTTCTATTTCACGTCCTCCACATCCATTTTGCTGTCACGTGTTACTGTGTTCGGAGTTTGTTATAACCAGTTTATTGATGTGATTATGATAGGTCAGGTCCTATTGGTCACACGCATGCGATGCTTACATGTTTCACGTAAAGAGAGCAAAGGTTGAGGGAATAGAGAATGTTTTTCCAAATTAGGGATTTCGGAAACATAACTTTTCAGTCACTTGCTGTGCTGGTGGTGCCTTTTGGCTGCAGTAGTGTCACGTTCGTTCAAGGACGGGTCAGACCAAGGCGCAGCGTGAAATGCGTACATGTTTATTAAACTGATAAACACACGACAAAACAATAAACAAACGAAACGTGAAGTCCTAAGGTGGAACACACAACAAACCTATACACGGAACAATATCCCACAACTAATGCATGCCAACAGGCTGCCTAATTATGATCCCCAATCAGAGACAATGAGCGACAGCTGTCTCTGATTGGGAATCATACTTAGGCAGCCTGTTGGCATGCGTTAGTTGTGGGATATTGTTCCGTGTATAGGTTTGTTGTGTGTTCCACCTTAGGACTTCACGTTTCGTTTGTTTATTGTTTTGTCGTGTGTTTATCAGTTTAATAAACACGTACGCATTTCACGCTGCACCTTGGTCTGACCCGTCCTTGAACGAACGTGACAGAAGATCCCACCAAACACGGACCAAGCAGCGTGCCCAGGAGGACCGAACACCCTGGACACAGGTGGGGAAGATTTGGTCGTGGGAGGAGATATTTGCGGGAAAAGGACCCTGGGCGAAGAAGGAAGCCCAGGCAGGAGAGGAGCAACGGCAACACAGAAGCCGGCCGAGGAGGAAGGCCAAGAAGCAGCCCCAATAAAAAAAATGTGGGGGGCTAAAGGGGTGGTCAGGGAGCGAGAGAGAAGAGCCCCGACCACTGCACCCGGTGGGTTTCCAGATTGATTCCCTACGACCATGGGAAGAAGAGTGGGAACAGTATTATACTGAGGAGTCAGAGGATGACGACGACGATGAGTTTCTGTTCCCTAACTCGTGGGGGCTCCCGGAGGAGTCCTCACTGGAGGAGAAGTGCCGAGAGAGAGAAGGATCGGATCTGCAGGGTAAGAGAGGAGGCCACCATATTACGGGGGCTGATAGATAGAATAGAGCGGGAGAGATCCATTCAAGAGGAGGCACTGCAGGAGGCTCGTAGGGAGAAGGAGGAAGTAGAGGCACGGAGAGAGGAGCTTGTTAGGCAGCATAAGGAGCGGGGGTTAATAAAGGAACCTAGGTATGCAGAGATACGCACTGTATCGCCAGTGCGCATGCACAGCCCAGTGCGTTCTGTGCCAGCGCCCCGCACGTGTCGTGCGAAAGTGGGCAGCCAGCCAGGACGGGTTGCGCCAGCTCTCCGCTCCAGACCTCCAGTCCGCCTCCACAGTCCGGCCCGGCCCGTTCCTGCTCTCCGCACCAAGCCAGTGGTGCGTGTTCCCAGTCCGGCCCGGCCCGTTCCTCGCACCAGGCCAGTGGTGCGTGTTCCCAGTCCGGCCCGGCCCGTTCCTGCTCCTCGCACCAGGCCAGTGGTGCGTGTTCCCAGTCCGGCCCGGTCCGTTCCTGCTCCTCGCACCAGGCCAGTGGTGCGTGTCCCCAGTCCGGCCCATTCCAGCTCCCCGCACCAAGCCAGTGATGCGTGTCGCCAGTCCAGTCCGGCCCGGCCCGTTCCTGCTCCCCGCACCAAGCCAGTGGTGCGTGTCGCCAGTCCGGCCCAGCCCGTTCCTGCTCCTCGCACCAAGCCAGTGGTGCGTGTCGCCAGTCCAGTCCGGCCCGTACCTGCTCCCCGCACCAAGCCAGTGGTGCGTGTCGCTAGTCCAGTCGGCCCGGCCCGTAACTGCTCCCCGCACCAAGCCAGTGGTGCGTGTCGCCAGTCCAGTCCGGCCCGGCCCGGCCCGTACCTGCTCCCCGCACCAAGCCAGTGGTGCGTGTCGCCAGTCCGGCCCGGCCCGTACCTGCTCCCCGCACCAAGCCAGTGGTGCGTGTCGCCAGTCCGGCCCAGCCCGTTCCTGCTCCTTGGTGCGTGTCGCCAGTCCGGCCCGGCCCGTTCCTGCTCCTCGCACCAAGCCAGTGGTGCGTGTTCCTAGTCCGGTCCGGCCCGTGCCTGCTCCTCGCACCAGACCAGTGGTGCGTGTGTCCAGTCCGGCACGGCCCGTGCCCGTTCCAGCTGCTCCACTCCGGAGCCAGAGCAGTCCACTCCACCGGTGCCTGATCCAGCTCCGGTCAGCTGCTCCACTCCGGAGCCAGAGCAGTCCGCTCCACCGGTGCATGATCCAGCTCCGGTCAGCTGCTCCACTCCGGAGCCAGAGCAGTCCGCTCCACCGGTGTCTAGTCCAGCTCCGGTCAGCGGTTCCAGTCCAGACGCAGACGTCAGCCCCTCTCCAGGTTCGGGGTCTCCCACACCAGGGTCCAGACAGGGCTTGGAGTATCGTGGGAGGAAGGAGAGGGGAAGCAGCGCGCTGAGGTCCAGACCAGACCAGGGGTGCAATAGGGAGGCGGGGAGTATGTGGTCGTCACGCCCGGAGCCGGATCCGCCTCCGAGGCGGAATGCCCATACGGCCCCTACCCTGTTATGTAAAGGTCTCCAGGCTTAAAAATCCTTCTTTAACCGGTCTCCTCCACTTCAACTTAACTAAGGCGACGTCAATAATGGATCATAGCTTTCACCTGGTCAGTCTATGTCATGGAAAGAGTAGGTGTTCCTAATGTTTTGTGCACTCAGTGTATTGGGCATAGGGTGTCATTAGGGATGCAGCCTGGAGAATAGTCTCTTGATTACCAACAAGAGCCCTGTAGTAGTTGGTCAGGTCCAACTCGGCTTGCCTTTTGTTTTGTCTGGGGCGGCAGGTAGCTTAGTGGTTAAGAGCGTTGTGCCAGTAACCGAAAGGTCGCTGGTTCTAATCCCCGAGCCGACTAGGTGAAAAATCTGCCAATGTGCCCTTGAGCAAGGCACTTAACCCTAATTGCTCTGGATAAGAGCATCTGCTAAATTACTAAAATGTAAATGTAGAGCTGGACAGCTTGTAGTCCTAAAACCTGGATATGAGTAACCTCTGATTCGTTCAGCCATCCCTATGGGGAAAGAAAAGGGTTTTGGAATAAACGCTGAAATTAAAGTTGAGGTTAACACAGGTTTAGGAGATTTTATACGTTTTGTTCTATGAGATAATATCAGTCAGTTAACATGACCTTTATGAATTATCAAGCCTTCATGTGCTTTATGTGCTTTTAGTGCTTTTTATTACATTCATTTTTATAAATTCACTAAAAGTGACGTTTGCTGATGAGGATTATTTCATAGAACAAAATGTATAAAATCTCCTAAACCTGCGTTTACCACAGACCTTATGTTCGGCGTTAATCCAAAAACGCCATTCATTTTCCCAAAGGCTTTGTCCAACGAACCATGGCGGAGTTAGTGCCTACAAAAAGACGCCATTTCTATTTCTCTCTATGTGGATCCTTTATTTTGGATTGAGGCAAGGGGGGGAGCCAACAACAGTTTCGATATGTTCTCATGGCTTGATTGATCTTCATATTTGAGTTTGACAAGATTAAAAATGTATATGTATAGACTAGTTTCTGTGTATATGCAGAGTAACGGACATGAAGCAAGATCTTGCTTTATTTGACGTGCCTAATTGGAGAGCTTGGCAAATCACTGTATTAGGTTTAAATGGGGGTTTTAAAAGGACATCAAACGTAAAGGACATTTAATTACCGTCCAAATCACTGCTCGATTTGCAAAAACTTAAGTCTACCTAACTAATAGCGGATCGATCGAAAAATACTGAACTGTTGTATTTGTAGTACAGTAACGGACCTAAGAGGTGTGAAACACCTGAACAGGTCAACTGAAAGTGTAAATGCGCCAATAATCATTTAGTCTACCAAAGAGTTATCATTTGAATATTACACACCTATTAGCCAATGAACATCGGCCCCATCGGTAGCACATGAATTCCACCCTCCATGGGAAATGAATGATAGATTGGCACTTCAAACAAGTTTACTTGAACAATTTAAACAATTTCACGGCTGCATCAAACATGACTGGTTCGACATACAATAGCCTATCGCTGGAGACTGGAGGAGGCATGGAGGTGGGTCAAGACAAGCCAACCACATGCCACTAACTGCAACTTTATACCACATTTGATTTTGTTTGATGCAATGTTGCAACGTAGTCATGCACTGACCGCGCATACCGACATCATCACACACACTTCACATTAGGCTAACATATCCACATAAACACAAACTAGCATACCGACGATTTTCACAGTTTAGCCTACCAATGTGCGCGTGGACACGGGAAATGAAAGAGGAGAACCGTAAAATGTACTCACCATTTCACTCGGAAGAAACGTGTCTTCTCCAGAAATTACTCATTAGTCGGATGTTTAAATAAACCAAGGAACAGTGATGTAAAGCAGCGGTTTGTGATTTATTTAGGGATAGTTTCTTCCACGTACTTGTCTTTACCTATACGGCCCTTTCTTGCAGATTTTCAGAGGAAAGGATTTCCACTATCTGAATAAAAGAAGGGGAGGAGCATGCGCACTAAGTGGAAGGGTTTTTGTCCATTGAGCGTTCCATCCACTGTTCCTTTCACTCGGAGACGCAGAGCGCAATATTTCTAATAGTCTATAATAAAACTCCAAAAGGCAGCACATCACTGAAAACATATAATTTGATTTGTCCACACAGGCCTATTGATATCATGTTATTTATGGTATTACAATAACATTGCCCCTCGAGCCTATTAAAAGTCCACTTGCCTAAACTGAAGAGAAAGAGAAATGACCTAATGTTTTTCCTTTTAGATCATAATGAATAAGATTATATAGACAGATCCTAGATCCGCACTCCTAACTGTGAGATGCTTTGTGGATACACCCCAGATATACTATGAAAAACATATGTGAGAAAGTCTATATAGGCTTATGTCCATAGAATTCGTAATCTATTGTCATAACCAGCTAGCTCTTCGTTACAGAGAGCAGAATGTACAGGTTTATCAAACTAAAACCCTTAACCCTAATCTATAGCCCAACTGATTGATTGGAATGAATATATTTCATATGGAAAGTGAACGTAGCTGAAGGCTAATAAAGAAGGTGACTTTTTAAATAACTATTGATGAGAAAGGTGGTCCTCTGTGGTCCTCTGTGGTCCTCTGTATCTCAGCTGGTAGAGCACGGCGCTTGTAACGCCAAGGTAGTGGGTTCGATCCCCGGGACCACCCATACACAAAAAAAAAACCGCATGACTGTAAGTCGCTTTGGATAAAAGCTTCTGCTAAATGGCATATTATTTTTATTATTATTATAAAGGTGCTATAGGGAGTTTGTGCTCACTGGTCGTTCTAAATACACGTCACCCAGTCATTGGCTTGGGCAACTCATTAACAAGTCAATGGATGATGACCTGTCTTGTCACAAGCCTTGAAGACGCATGTCAATTTCCTTTAATGTTCGCGGCTACTTGTTAAATATGCATGGGAGTGGGATAGGTATAAAAGCCAAGCTTATCTCAACCCAGAGAGGAATCTGTCATCCAATTTGACTCAACCAGCATGCATTCTTTAGGCGCTCTAGGTGTAGCGCTTCATGCCTCTCTGCTCATACTGCTGGCTCAAGGAATTCACAAATCTAGAGATGGAGTTTATCACGGCATATCACGACGTTTTGCTGTAGACCACCGTTCACCTGGATACCATCACCTGGCACCGACGTATATGATGCACCTTTACCGGAATTACAAATCAAATCTCACTCGGCCTATAGATGTAATGGAGCAGACCACCGCAAAACAAGCAGACACAGTCAAGAGTGTGATGGCAAAAAGTAAGATTTTTTTTTTAAAGTATACCTTCAGCCAATAGGCATATTTATTCATTCGTTTAGTTGGGCATATAGGCTACATTCTTGAAATATAGCCTATGCTGCCTGCCTGAATTTAGTGTAACAGGTGATAATAATATAACATATTCTGTTCAGAGCCTTTTATAATAGTGTGTGGCCTATTGCCTAGCCTACTCCAAGCCTAGTAAATTAAACTTTGTTTTGAGCAATTTTATTGCATTATTTTCATTCTTCAAAAAAAGTTAGATCATTTTCTTGCCATGGTTGCGCACCACAGTGGCTGTCAAATCCCTGCGCCAGACGATCTCAAAGCGCTCCAATCCACATTCATTTGCCGGCTGAATAACCGTACAAGGATCAGCGTGTGAAAAGGCTGGTTTTCAGCCTAATTCTCAAAGCAAACCTCTTTTTTCTTTAAATGGGGCGATGTTGATTAGAAATGTTGCCAGACATCCCTATTCAAATCGTTTGTTAACTCAAATCAACAAGTCCCCCAAGTCCCCTCAGTTCTTTTCACACTTCCCTTGATTAGATTAGAGTGGTGGCCTAGACCCACATCTCGGGCCAGGGCGGGATTTTAACAACATGTAGCCTACATGTTCCACGGACCGCTCCGCCGGTGGCTCGGCTCCCCAACACCACTGAATCTAATTTAACATCACTGCTAGGTGTCATAGTTGTTACCTATTTGTTTGAATGGAGGATATGCGGAAGCCGAGCTAAGGACGTGTTAAATGATTGGTTTCGATCCGGTGTTTACTTTGAGTGGATTAGGCCTAGCCTCGTCCTCCTGCCGTTGTCCCTTAATCTTCATACTTTTTATTTCCCCAGCCATCAGATCAGACTTAGTGTTCGAAACTGACTGAGCAAAACAGACCCATCTCATCTAGGCTAAACGAATGTAGATGTTTTGGTACAGTACCTTTAATCAACAAATAGATTATCAATAGCAACGTTACAATTACATTGGGACAATAGTACAATAGTGTTTAATCTTCTTGATGAATTTTGTACCACACCTCAATGCCTTGTTCTTCTTTGCATCACAATTCATGTCCTAATTCACACATGTTGATGTTGACCCCAGCCGATGGTAGATTAATCCACAAACTAGTTGCCTAGTTGCATTGAAGTAAAGTTTCTATTTGTAAACATGCTCAAACATGCTTTGCCTAGTTCTAAAATGGTATTTCTTTAAAAATATTAAAACAATATTGTTTTTAGAATACAAGCATGATTCATTCTGACTACTTAGATGTAAACCAGAACCAATATGCTAAATACTCTGCCTGAATTGCTGTCCAGGATTGAATAGAACATGTGTATTCCTCCTAAATTAACAGTTTATTCATGAGCTCTATGGTTGTTTAAGAGCTCTTTTTTATAAGTATAAATGTATTATAATCTCTTTTACCCTTAGTTGACCATTAAAGGGTTTGAAAAAGATGGGTGATATAAAAACAAATCTTTTGATTATATAACTACTTAACGTTGTATGGTGGTTCAGATGGATAACTGGGATGTATGCTTGTCTAAAGACGTATATGTGAGTACATAGTTGACGTGAGAGACCAGACCAGATGATAATGTTCAAAGAAGAACTAGTCAGTGCAAATTCTGAACAATCTGTTTTTTCTTCTTCTTCACAATAGGTTTGTCTCACAGACACCGACGCTGGACTGCAACCTTTGACCTAACCACCTTATTGGCCGACGACCAGATCCAAGCTGCAGAGCTCAGGTTCAGGTTTCCCCGAGCGACGAGGGCTTCCAACATTACCGTGGAGATCTACCATCACCACGACTACCCGTGCAGGCAGACACAGGGGATCTGCCAGGAACACCAGCTGGTGGGATATCTCTCTGTCTCCTCTGTGATCACCTCCTCTCAGCACTGGAAGGTTTACAACCTCACTGGTCCACTGTTGAACTGGCTCGGCCAGAAACAGGTCTCCAGGAGCTCAAGGAAGAGGAGATCACCAAACAAGACAAAGAGAGATGTGTTCTTCCCCAACCCTGTCCAGTTGGCTGGGTCTGAAACACAGCAGAACCCTGTCCAGTTGGCTGGATCTAAAACACAGCAGAACCCTGTCCAGTTGGCTGGGTCTAGAACACAGCAGAACCCTGTCCAGTTGGCTGGATCTAAAACACAGCAGAACCCTGTCCAGTTGGCTGGGTCTAGAACACAGCAGAACCCTGTCCAGTTGGCTGGGTCTAGAACACAGCAGAGTCAGCGTGTGAGCGACAGAGCCTTGCTGGTTGTCTTCTCTCATACAGGGTCAGAGGAGGGCTGCCGGGCCAAGGCTAGCCTCCTCCACACAGCCGAACAGTCCAAGTTCCTGTCCACCACCGAGCCCAAGAAGGTCCGCAGGCCGAAGAGACACAGGACAAAAAGGGGCCACTCAGGCCAGAGGGATCCACCGGCCATGAGAGGTCCAGAGGTGTCCAGCAGAAACAATGAGATTGACCCGTCGCTCTGTCGAAGAGTTGATATGCATGTAGACTTCAATCAGATAGGCTGGGGGTCCTGGATCGTCTTCCCAAAGAAGTATAATGCCTATCGATGTGAGGGGATCTGTCCAAGTCCTCTGGGAGAAGACTTGAACCCAACAAATCATGCTTACATGCAGGTAAGTTTCAATGTGTTTCTACGGGATTTTCCAAAACGTGTCAAATAATATACTGTTTTCAAATGTATATTTACATTTACGTCATTTAGCAGACGCTCTTATCCAGAGCGACTTACAAATTGTGCATTCAACTTACAGTGAGGGAAAAAAGTATTTGATCCCCTGCTGATTTTGTACGTTTGCCCACTGACAAAGACATAATCAGTCTATAATTTTATTTTATTTGAACAGTGAGAGACAGAATAATAACAAAAAAAATCCAGAAAAACGCATGTAAAAAATGTTATAAATTGATTTGCATTTTAATGAGGGAAATAAGTATTTGACCCCTCTGCAAAACATGACTTAGTACTTGGTGGCAAAACCCTTGTTGGCAATCACAGAGGTCAGACGTTTCTTGTAGTTGGCCACCAGGTTTGCACACATCTCAGGAGGGATTTTGTTCCACTCCTCTTTGCAGATCTTCTCCAAGTCATTAAGGTTTCGAGGCTGACGTTTGGCAACTCGGTTTCGAGGCTGACGTTTGGCAACTCGAACCTTCAGCTCCCTCCACAGATTTTCTATGGGATTAAGGTCTGGAGACTGGCTAGGCCACTCCAGGACCTTAATGTGCTTCTTCTTGAGCCACTCCTTTGTTGCCTTGGCCGTGTGTTTTGGGTCATTGTCATGCTGGAATACCCATCCACGACCCATTTTCAATGCCCTGGCTGAGGGAAGGAGGTTCTCACACAAGATTTGACGGTACATGGCCCCGTCCATCGTCCCTTTGATGCGGTGAAGTTGTCCTGTCCGCTTAGCAGAAAAACACCCCCAAAGCAATAATGTTTCCACCTCCATGTTTGACGGTGGGGGTGGTGTTCTTGGGGTCATAGGCAGCATTCCTCCTCCTCAAAACACGGCGAGTTGAGTTGATGCCAAAGAGCTCAATTTTGGTCTCATCTGACCACAACACTTTCACCCAGATCTCCTCTGAATCGTTCAGATGTTCATTGGCAAAATACAGATGGCCCTGTATATGTGCTTTCTTGAGCAGGGGGACCTTGCGGGCGCTGCAGGATTTCAGTCCTTGACGGCGTAGTGTATTACCAATTGTTTTCTTGGTGACTATGGTCCCAGCTGCCTTGAGATCATTGACAAGATCCTCCTGTGTAGTTCTGGGCTGATTCCTCACCGTTCTCATGATCATTGCAACTCCACAAGGTGAGATCTTGCATGGAGCCCCAGGCCAAGGGAGATTGACAGTTCTTTTGTGTTTCTTCCATTTGCGAATAATCGTACCAACTGTTGTCACCTTCTCACCAAGCTGCTTGGCGATGGTCTTGTAGCCCATTCCAGCCTTGTGTAAGTCTACAATCTTGTCCCTGACATCCTTGGAGAGCTCTTTGGTCTTGGCCATGGTGGAGAGTTTGGAATCTGATTGATTGATTGCTTCTGTGGACAGGTGTCTTTTATACAGGTAACAAACTGAGATTAGGAGCACTCCCTTTAAGAGTGTGCTAATCTCAGTTTGTTACCTGTATAAAAGACACCTGGGAGCCAGAAATCTTTCTGATTGAGAGGGGGTCAAATACATATTTCCCTCATTAAAATGCAAATCAATTTATCAATTTTTTTACATGCGTTTTTCTGGATTTTTTTGTTGTTATTCTGTCTCTCACTGTTCAAATAAATCTTCCGTTAAAATTATAGACTGATCATTTCTTTGTCAGTGGGCAAACGTACAAAATCAGCAGGGGATCAAATACTTTTTTCCCTCACTGTAAGATAGCCAGTGGGACAAGCACTTAATTTTTTATGGGGGGGTGGGGGAGGGGTAGAAGGATTACTTTTATACTATTGCAGGTATTCCTTAAAGAGGTAGGGTTTCAAGTGTCTCCGGAAGGTGGTCAGTGACTCCGCTGTCCTGGTGTCGTGGGGGAGCTTGTTCCACCATTGGGGTGCCAGAGCAGCGAAAAGCAGCGAATAGCTTAACTGTACAAAGCTCATTGATTATTTGACCATTTCTAGATACTATGGCAATGCTTCATACCTATTTGAAGTTGTTTGGACATTTTTGCTCACAGATTGCGTCTTGTCTCTTTTTTCCTCCAGAGTCTACTAAAACACTACCAGCCTGAGCGGCTTCCCTCTGCGTGTTGCGCCCCCACCAAGACGAGTCCTCTGAGCATGCTGTATTATGAGAATGGAGAAATGCTGCTTCGCCATCACGAGGACATGACTGTGGATGAATGTGGCTGCCTGTAGCCCCGTCACAGGCTTTTACCTTTACCTTCAGTAAAGAAACGATGTGAGCAAAGCCTGGGCGTCTTCTCACGACTGCTTGAGAAGGGACTAGGCTACCGCTCATCTCCTTTTGGACACACAACTGAGGGTTCCGGAACATTAGAGTGGAATTTCACTGACAGAACTGATATCCAAGAGTCTGTATCAGATGGTTGAAAACAATAAGAAAACACTTTGTGTAAGCTCTTTGATTATTGTGACTTGTGCACTCCTCAAGCGGTATGGCAGATGTCCTGTATGTTTTGAAAGCCTGTATATGTACAGGATGGATTTTCTCTCCGAATGTGACTGCTGTGGATTTTAGGAATCAGTAAGAAGACCTGCCATTTCATTAGAAGTCATAGGAAATGGTGATGTTGTTCACTATTCAAGCACTATTTACACTATAGTAGACACCTACTGGGTGTAACGGAACAGGTACATTATATTTATTGTAAATAATACTAAAATAAAGTTTGGGTATTTATGTTAATTTATTGCTCTCTCTGTTTTAGGAGGATTTCATAATTAATACAGTCGTCGTCAAACGTTTTGAGAATGACACAAATACTAATTTTCACAAAGTCTGCTGCCTCAGTTTTGATGATGGAAATTTGCATATACTCCAGAATGTCATGAAGAGTGATCAGAGTGATCAGAATTGCAAAGTCCCTATTTGCCATGAAAATGAACATAATCTCCAAAAAACATTTCCACTGCATTTCAGCCCTGCCACAAAAGGACCAGCTGCCATCATGTCAGTGATTCTCTCGTTAACACAGGTGAGAGTGTTGACGAGGACAAGGCTGGAGATCACTCTGTCATGCTGATTGAGTTAAGGAAACACGTGCCGTCATCATTGCTTTGCACAAAACAAAAAAGGCTTCACAGGCAAGGATATTGCTGCTAGTAAGATTGCACCTAAATCAACCATTTATAGGATCGTCAAGAACTTCAAGGAGAGAGGTTCAATTGTTGTGAAGAAGGCATCAGGGCACCCAAGAAAGTCCAGCAAGCGCCAGGACCGTCTCCTAAAGTTGATTCAGCTGCGGGATCGGGGCACCACCAGTGCAGAGCTTGCTCAGGAATGGCAGCAGGCAGGTGTGAGTGCATCTGCATGCACAGTGAGGCGAAGATTTTTGGAGGATGGCCTGGTGTCAAGAAGGGCAGCAAAGAAGCCACTTCTCTCCAGGAAAAACATCAGGGACAGACTGATATTCTGCAAAGGGTACAGGGATTGGACTGCTGAGGACTGGGGTAAAGTCATTTTCTCTGATGAATCCTCTTTCCGATTGTTTGGGGCATCCGGAAAACACCTTGTCCGGAGAAGACAAGGTGAGCGCTATCATCAGTCCTGTGTCATGCCAACAGTAAAGCATCCTGAGACCATTCATGTGTGGGGTTGCTTCTCAGCCAAGGGAGTGGGCTCACTCACAATTATGCCTAAGAACACAGCCATGAATAAAGAATGCCTTTTGCAGCATGATGGAGCACCTTGCCATAAGGCAAAAGTGATAACTAAGTGGCTCGGGGAACAAAACATCGACATTTTGGGTCCATGGCCAGGAAACTCCCCAGACCTTAATCCCATTGAGAACTTGTGGTCAATCCTCAAGAGGCGGGTGGACAAACAAAAACCCACAAATTCTGACAAACTCCAAGCATTGATTATGCAAGAATGGGCTGCCATCAGTCAGGATGTGGCCCAAAAGTTAATTGACAGCATGCCAGGGCGGATTGCAGAGGTCTTGAAAAAGAAGGGTCAACACTGCAAATATTGACTCTTTGCATAAACTTAATGTAATTGTCAATAAAAGCCTTTGAAACTTATGGAATGCTTGTAATTATACTTCAGTATACCATAGTAACATCTGACAAAAATATCTCATAACACTGAAGCAGCGAACTTTGTGAAGACCAATACTTGTGTCATTCTCAAAACTTTTGACCACGACTGTATGTTTGATTTTGTAAAACTATTTTGTTAGCTGATTAAAGTGTATGTATTTTTTCTCATGTTATTCATTCATTAGTAACACAACATATGCGTTTGACTCTTGTCTATGAAAACCATGATATGTACATTCACTAGAATGACCTGCTGTGAACTCAGTTGGGAATATTCATTCATTCTAATTCCATGGGTTCTGGAGTTCTCTGAGTTGAGTGATGCACTGTGCTGGATTGTTCGCATATTTACCTGAAACTACCACAAAAAAACTCATTCCTGACACAAAATAAACAATAAAGGTGGATGGAATTTCAGTTTTTAGAATGAACGAAAACTCTCTTCTCTCTTTTTTCTCAAAATTACTAATAAATACACCAAAATAAATGCCCCAAAAGTTCAGGAATGTAAATAAGCGTATCTCACTGTAAATATCCTACTTCTCAATAACTAAATCAGATATTTATTTTAATGTTTTATTTCACCTTTATTTAACCAGGTAAGCCAGTTGAGAACAAGTTCTCATTTACAACTGCGACCTGGCCAAGATAAAGCAAAGCAGTGCGATAAAAAACAACAACACAGAGTTGCATATGGGGTAAAACTAAACATAAAGTCAAAAATACATTAGAAAATATAAAGTACTATGTAATAACTAATGTGTAACTGCTCAATAACTGGGGAACACTTGCAAAAAAAGTATATGCACTAACTGCATCTTCTGGCCTCATTCACCTGGCATGCTATTCACCATGAGTGATGAAATGTTGTGAATGAACAGAGAGTACCTATCAATACATGGCCATTGTCTTCAGGACCATTGACAAAGCACACTGAATAGTTGACCAGTCAGGGGGTTTCCAGAATAGTGCCTGTGGCAGTACAACTCTGTCCTTACACAGCGGGCTAAGCCCTAACCAGGATCCTAAGGTAGGTGAAACTCTGAACTTCAGTTTTTATACTGTTATAACTCAACAATCAGTTGATCTTAGTCGCATGTGTGCGAATAGTGCTGATGTACTGTACACTGTGATGACACAACTTGATACAACGTAACACCCCGTTACAGCCTGATATTCATACAGATCAATCCTGCGTAAAAATATGGGCTGAATTTAGATCTGTAGTTCTCAGTTATCTCTCTGAAACTTCCTTGCGCGCCTTTGACTCTCGTCAATACGGTAGGTTGTACTGTAGACGCGATGTAAATCTTGACGGAAGCAAGAGGCTTAAATAGTGTCTTTAAAGTCAAATGGCCCACAAAAACAAAGTATTTTAACGTATTGGACTGATTTGAACAATAACGTCGGAACAGGTCATCTGAAAAGTGCATTGATAGTCTTTATCTCGTTGTATCTCTTTGGCTAAAAATAGTCTGTCGCCAAATGTGTTTGAGAATGAATGGATTTGATTGGACAGAGCTTGCACTGACTCGCTAACTTTCGCAGCTGTCAACCACAGTTCAAGTTTAGGGGGAGATTGATGCATCTACGTTTATATATGCGTATTCTATTGCACTATCTATTATACAGCTCCCCACCCGGACGTCGTTTGTGGAATTATGAGTAGGCTACATTAGGAAACTAGCAATTTAACTA
This sequence comes from Coregonus lavaretus, assembly GCF_964263955.1. Lineage (NCBI taxonomy): Eukaryota > Metazoa > Chordata > Actinopteri > Salmoniformes > Salmonidae > Coregonus > Coregonus lavaretus. The sequence goes on along the minus strand of NW_028167175.1, from coordinate 1,529,829 downwards.
TTACTACGAATTAAGCTTGCTTTAATAGCTAAACTAACGGTTGTAGCTAGCCTATAACTCGACGTAGGACAGGTAATCAAGTTCTTCATGTGCTTTCTGTGAACTTTGTGAAGAGGACACAACGTTGCAGCAGTGGCTGACATATTGAACAAGATTCATTGTAACATTCCAGTGTACAATAGAGGAGTCCTTGACACAAAGTTGCAACTAGCAAGCTTGTATGCATGATCTGGTAACATGTTAAAAATATCTCATTACCAAATTACATGGAGAAACAACAACTTGTTAACCTGATGAATGAATAATATTTGAATATGCCAAAGAAAATTCAGTTGAAAATGTCTGGTTTGAAAATGTATGTCTGAAGTATTACAACGACCTCTCCCCTCTCTACCCCAGGTGAGATACGTAGACCTAGCATAATGGCAGAGGCTGTGGCCAATGTTGCCCGGAGAGTCAATGCGACAGTGGAGGAGGAGAAAGATACTCTGGGTAAGTGAATTAAATCCTTTACATACAGTACCAGTCAAAAGTTTGGACACACCTACTCATTCCAGGGTTTTTCTTTATTTTTACTATTTTCTACGTTGTAGAATAATAGTGAAGACATCAAAACGATGAAATAACACATATGGAATCATGTAATAACCAAAGAAGTGTTAAACAAATCAGAATATATTTTATATTTCAGATTCTTCAAATAGCCACCCTTTGCCTTGATGGCAGCTTTGCACACTCTTGGCATTCTCTCAACCAGCTTCATGAGGAATGCTTTTCCAACAGTCTTGAAGGAGTTCCCACATATGCTGAGCACTTGTTGGCTGCTTTTTCATTGTCCTGTTGAAAACAAATTATAGTCCCACTAAGCGCAAACCAAATAGGATGGCGTATCGCTGCAGAATGCTGTGGTAGCCATGCTGGTTAAGTGTGCCTTGAATTGTAACTCAATCACAGACAGTGTCACCAGCAAAGCACCCCCACACCATCACACCTCCTCCTCCATGCTTCACGGTGGGAAATACACATGCAGAGATCATCCGTTCACCTACTCTGCGTCTCACAAAGACACGGCGGTTGGAACCAAAAATCTCCAATTTGGACTCATCAGACCAAAGGACAGATTTCCACCGGTCTAATGTCCATTGCTCGTGTTTCTTGGCCCAAGCAAGTCTCTTCTTCTTATTGTAGTGGTTTCTTTGCAGCAATTCGACCATGAAGGCCTGATTCACGCAGTCCCCTCTGAACAGTTGATGTTGAGATGTGTCTGTTACTTGAACTCTGTGAAGCATTTATTTGGGCTGCAATCTGAGGTGCAGTTAACTCTAATGAACTTATCCTCTGCAGCAGAGGTAACTCCGGGTCTTCCTTTCCTGTGGCGGTCCTCATGAGAGCCAGTTTCATCATAGCGCTTGATGGTTTTTGCGACGGCACTTGAAGAAACTTTAAAAGTTCTTGACATTTTCCAGATTGACTGACCTTCATGTCTTAAAGTAATGATGGACTGTCGTTTCTCTTTTATATTTTGAGCTGTTCTTGCCATAATATGGACTTGGTCTTTTACCAAATAGGGCTATCTTCTGTATACCACCCCTACCTTGTCACAACACAACTGATTGGCTCAAACGCATTAAGAAGGAAAGAAATTCCACAAATGAACCTGTTAATTGAAATGCTTTCCAGGTGACTACCTCATGAAGCTGGTTGAGAGAATGCCAAGAGTGTTCAAAGCTGTCATCAAGGCAAAGGATGGCTACTTTGAAGATTCTCAAATATAAAATATATGTTTTGGTTACTACATGATTCCATATGTGTTATTATACAATGTAGAAAATAGTAAAAATAAAGAAAAACCCTTGAATGAGTAGGTGTGTCCAAACTTTTGACTGGTACTGTACATAAGACAGAAAAGGAAGATACTATTCCCTATTGTCACGAGTGTCAGTGTAATGCGGTGGGTCGAAGTCAGGTGCAGGACACAGAACTCGAAGAAACGTACTTTACTGAGAAATGAGTAAAGAAATACAATACAGAAATCTCTCCACACAGGGAGGAACTAACCCGCTCACAAACGACACACGGAACGAAAACAACCACGCACAAAACACATTGGGAGCCGCCGGGTTAAATAGGGAAGGCGTGATTACGATAATGGGCAACAGGTGTGTGACAATCAGACAACAGGTGCAACATAGAAACAGAGAACTTAGATCGGCAGCAGCTAGTATTCCGGTGACGACGAACGCCGAAGCCTGCCCGAGCAAGGAGGAGGGGCAGCCTCGGCAGAATCCGTGACACCTATATACTACACTAGTTTTGAACAGGGCCCATAGGGTTTCTGGTTCCAAAGTAGTGCACTATAAAGGGAATAGGGTGTCATTTGGGATGCACTGTATGGAAATAAATATGTTACTGGATATCTTAATTTTTTCAAGTGGAATTAAAAGCCATTTATAAGCATTTGGCCCACGGGTGGTTTTATTTGGCACCCCAAGTGTTCTGAGCAAATGTTTTGTATAATTATAATTTTTAATTTTTTTGTAATGTGGAATTTTCATTTGTTGGACATAAAATACTTTAAAAATACCAGGAAATCAGCTCCAAGTGATTTAATTTAAGAAATCTGTTCCCAAGTATTCCCACGCATAATAGAGAGCCATCTGATCATATACAAATGTAAGCAAGGTTTGAAATGATCATGTTTGAATCAAACTTTATATCTGTTTGGGCTTCTTGCAGTACATTTGCAGTCTAAAAATGATTTCTAATTATGTTCCGGCCACCTGACCATCCACTCCAGGAAAAATAGTCTGGCGGCTGAATCTAGTTGATGATCCCTGATCTACAGGGACACTATATATACAAAAGTATATGGGACACCCCTTAAAATTAGTGGATTCGGCCATTTCAGCCACACCCGTTGCTGACAGGTTTATAAAATCGAGCACACAGCCATGCAATCTCCATAGACAAACATTGACATTACAATGGCCTTACTGAAGAGCTCAGTGACTTTCAACGTGGCACCATCAGCATGACAATGCCCCCGTGTACAAAGGAGGTCCATACAGAAATGGTTTGTCGAGATCAGTGTGGAAGAACTTGACTAGCCTGCACAGAGCCCTGACCTCAACCCCACTGAAAACCTTTGGGATGAATTGGAACGCCGACTGCGAGCCAGGCCTAATCGCCCAACATCAGTGCCCGACCTCACTAATGCTCTTGTGACTGAATAGAAGCAAGTCCCCTGCAGCGATGTTCCAACATCTAGTGGAAAGCCTTCCCAGAAGAGTGGAGGCTGTTATAGCAGCAAAGGGGGGGACCAACTCCATATTAATGCCCATGATTTTGGAATGAGATGTTCGATGAGCAGGTGTCCACATACCTTTGATCATGTAGTGTCTCTCCAGCATGTTGAGTCGTACTACTTCTGGCCACCAGATGACAGTAAATGTGTTACCAAAAGTTCTACTTCCAGGATGATATTATGTTGTCCTCTCAGCCTGACTATGGCAATCAATTGTATCGTCGTGAAGTTAATTGCATATTTGACATAAGAACCAGAGGGTTGCAGTAACGTTAGATTTGAACAATGATTGGAGGTATGACTGTAAAGTTTATATTGAAAATCCCCTCTTCAATATAACACTAATCTTCTTCAGCTCTAGGCCATGCTTTCTCATATGTGCATCCCAAATACCACCGTATTCCCTATGTAGTGCACTAGTTTTGAACAGAGCCCTATGGGCCTTGGTCAAAAGTAGTGCACTAAATAGGGAATAGGGTGCCATTTGGGATTCGATCATGGCCATTCCTAATTGTTCTCCTTTATGTCTTTAGATCTGTCGAACTGCAAACTGATCAGTTTCCCAGATGGCGTATTCAGGGTCCTCAACAGCGTTGCAGAGAAGATACACATCGTCACGTTGGCTGACAATGAGATGAAGGGAGTTACTGGCAAATTCTTCAAAACCTTCACTCAATTGAGAGGTAGCTATACATGCATACTTCCCCCCCTAACTAAACATGATTTAGTGGAGGGGCCTTTTACATAACACTATCACAAGTTATCAGATTGATAGCCTTAAAGCCTTTATCTTTAAGGTAGCATACGTCTTTGTAATAGCAGCCTAACACTAGCCTGGGGCCAGTATAGCAGCCTAACACTAGCTTGGTGGCCAGTATAGCAGCCTAACACTAGCCTGGGGCCAGTATAGCAGCCTAACACTAGCCTGGGGCCAGTATAGCAGCCTAACACTAGCCTGGGGCCAGTATAGCAGCCTAACACTAGCCTGGGGCCAGTATAGCAGCCTAACACTAGCCTGGGGCCAGTATAGCAGCCTACCACTAGCCTGGGGCCAGTATAGCAGCCTAACACTAGCTTGGGGCCAGTATAGCAGCCTAACACTAGCCTGGGGCCAGTATAGCAGCCTAACACTAGCTTGGTGGCCAGTATAGCAGCCTAATACTAGCCTGGGGCCAGTATAGCAGCCTAACACTAGCCTGGGGCCAGTATAGCAGCCTAACACTAGCCTGGAGCCAGTTAAGCAGCCTAACACTAGCCTGGGGCCAGTATAGCAGCCTAACACTAGCTTGGTGGCCAGTATAGTAGCCTAACACTAGCCTGGGGCCAGTATAGCAGCCTAACACTAGCCTGGGGCCAGTATAGCAGCCTAACACTAGCTTGGGGCCAGTATAGCAGCCTAACACTAGCCTGGGGCCAGTATAACAGCCTAACACTAGCTTGGGGCCAGTATAGCAGCCTAACACTAGCCTGGGGCCAGTATAGCAGCCTAACACTAGCCTGGAGCCAGTTAAGCAGCCTAACACTAGCCTGGGGCCAGTATAGCAGCCTAACACTAGCTTGGTGGCCAGTATAGTAGCCTAACACTAGCCTGGGGCCAGTATAGCAGCCTAACACTAGCCTGGGGCCAGTATAGCAGCCTAACACTAGCTTGGGGCCAGTATAGCAGCCTAACACTAGCCTGGGGCCAGTATAACAGCCTAACACTAGCTTGGGGCCAGTATAGCAGCCTAACACTAGCCTGGGGCCAGTATAGCAGCCTAACACTAGCCTGGGGCCAGTATAGCAGCCTAACACTAGCCTGGGGCCAGTATAGCAGCCTAACACTAGCCTGGGGCCAGTATAGCAGCCTAACACTAGCCTGGAGCCAGTTAAGCAGCCTAACACTAGCCTGGGGCCAGTATAGCAGCCTAACACTAGCCTGGGGCCAGTATAGCAGCCTAACACTAGCCTGGGGCCAGTATAGCAGCCTAACACTAGCCTGGGGCCAGTATAGCAGCCTAACACTAGCCTGGGGCCAGTATAGCAGCCTAACACTAGCCTGGGGCCAGTATAGCAGCCTAACACTAGCCTGGGGCCAGTATAGCAGCCTAACACTAGCCTGGGGCCAGTATAGCAGCCTAACACTAGCCTGGGGCCAGTATAGCAGCCTAACACTAGCTTGGTGGCCAGTATAGTAGCCTAACACTAGCCTGGGGCCAGTATAGCAGCCTAACACTAGCCTGGGGCCAGTATAACAGCCTAACACTAGCTTGGGGCCAGTATAGCAGCCTAACACTAGCCTGGGGCCAGTATAGCAGCCTAACACTAGCCTGGGGCCAGTATAGCAGCCTAACACTAGCCTGGGGCCAGTCTGTTTCGGCAAGAGCACAAACAGATCTGGGACCAGGCTAGCCTAATACACCAATATTCTACAAATGTTTGACTGAATGTGTCGAATCTGTGCAGGGAATATTCGGGTAAGTTAGCTAGTGATTTAGCAGTATTTTCCAATACCTTTTCAGAACTAGACTTGCACGGCAATGTGATCACTAAACTGCCAGACGTAGTTGGGGAGCTGGAGCATCTGACCAGCATCAACTTGGCCAACAACAAGTTGTCTGTCTTCCCTGAGAGACTGACGGAGATCCAGTCACTGGAAAGGATCAACCTGGAAGGGAATGATATCACTGGTAAGATGGAGTCAGTGCTGCATTCCCATTCTCTACCCTTCTTCCAAGGATTTAAATGCATTGGATTGGTGTTAGAATTGGCTGGAGGAAGTTAATACCATTGGATTGGTGTTAGAATTGGCTGGAGGAAGTTAATACCATTGGATTGGTGTTAGAATTGTCTGGAGGAAGTTAATACCATTGGATTGGTGTTAGAATTGGCTGGAGGAAGTTAATACCATTGGATTGGTGTTCGAATTGGCTGGAGGAAGTTAATACCATTGGATTGGTGTTCGAATTGGCTGGAGGAAGTTAATACCATTGGATTGGTGTTAGAATTGGCTGGAGGACGTTAATACCATTGGATTGGTGTTCGAATTGGCTGGAGGAAGTTAATACCATTGGATTGGTGTTCGAATTGGCTGGAGGAAGTTAATACCATTGGATTGGTGTTAGAATTGGCTGGAGGACGTTAATACCATTGGATTGGTGTTCGAATTGGCTGGAGGAAGTTAATACCATTGGATTGGTGTTCGAATTGGCTGGAGGAAGTTAATACCATTGGATTGGTGTTCGAATTGGCTGGAGGAAGTTAATACCATTGGATTGGTGTTAGAATTGGCTGGAGGAAGTTAATACCATTGGATTGGTGTTAGAATTGGCTGGAGGAAGTTAATACCATTGGATTGGTGTTAGAATTGGCTGGAGGAAGTTAATACCATTGGATTGGTGTTAGAATTGGCTGGAGGAAGTTAATACCATTGGATTGGTGTTAGAATTGGCTGGAGGAAGTTAATACCATTGGATTGGTGTTCGAATTGGCTGTAGGGAGTTAATTGGCTGTACCGTTGTTTAATCCGTGAGAGAAAGTGAGAAAGTGCAGAGAAGTAGGAGAAGTGTGGAGAATCAGGAACCAGACTCTTTTGAACATTCATTGGCTCTTTCTCAATTGTCTAATAATGTGTCATCTCCTCATCTCTCCCACAGAACTCCCCATGGAAAAGTTGCAGGCCATGCCAGCTCTGAAGTGGATCAACTTGAAGTCAAATCCTTTGGACAACAACTTGTTAACTGCCATTCAGCAATTTCCTCAAACATTTGAAATTCAAATTACAACAGACAACTAGGGACTTGTCTTCTTCTAAGATGGACATTCTATCCACACCCAGAGACAATGATGATTGCATGCTGTGCCTTCAGACTTTTTCAATAGTACAATTAATTGCTTTTGATTCTTCAGCGATTCGATTGTTTGGCCTCTATTTCATTACATTTTTCCATCACGTTTGCTGCAGGGGAACTATCAAACTTGAGGCCTCTCCAGAACAGAACACGTGGCCCTACTGTAGTCGCTGCCATTGCTGAAAGTCCATTTGAGGTGGGCTCAGTTGAGAGATGACTAGATGTTGCTGTTTACACTTTACAGTAGCCTTTGCAGAGCACATCAAGAGCTACACCTAGTACATAGTCCTTATTAACAACGGGCCTCAGTGTTTTCATCACCAAAGGAATGGCAATTAGGTGCTACATATTTTTTTATAGTCTTCAACCTAGCAGCATAACTGGAGAGATGTGCTGTCTCTCCTTATGTAGAGGGAAATTAAATCAAGCAGTCTGAGTTTACTGTCAACACCCACGTTGTAGCTCACATGCCTCTGTGAATGGATTTACTTTACTCATTTAGAAAACACTGAATAAATATTTTGATTCGAAATTTTATTTCATCAGCTCCTTGGATTAATTTGCTTGCTAAATGTAGTCTATATAGTTTGGTTGATCGTTACAGTACCCATTGTGTGTGAATTTTTAAAATGATTAAATTATCTGTTTTCAGAGCATGAATATTAGGTTATTATCTGTTTTCAGAGCATGAATACCAGGTTATTATCTGTTTTCAGAGCATGAAGACCAGGTTATTATCTGTTTTCAGAGCATGAATACCAGGTTATTATCTGTTTTCAGAGCATGAATACCAGGTTATTATCTATTTTCAGAGCATGAAGACCAGGTTATTATCTGTTTTCAGAGCATGAATACCAGGTTATTATCTGTTTTCAGAGCATGAATACCAGGTTATTATCTGTTTTCAGAGCATGAAGACCAGGTTATTATCTGTTTTCAGAGCATGAAGACCAGGTTATTATCTGTTTTCAGAGCATGAAGACCAGGTTATTATCTGTTTTCAGAGCATGAATACTAGGTTATTATCTGTTTTCAGAGCATGAAGACCAGGTTATTATCTGTTTTCAGAGCATGAATACCAGGTTATTATCTGTTTTCAGAGCATGAATACCAGGTTATTATCTGTTTTCAGAGCATGAAGACCAGGTTATTATCTGTTTTCAGAGCATGAATACCAGGTTATTATCTGTTTTCAAAGCATGAAGACCAGGTTATTATCTGTTTTCAGAGCATGAAGACCAGGTTATTATCTGTTTTCAGAGCATGAAGACCAGGTTATTATCTGTTTTCAGAGCATGAATACCAGGTTATTATCTGTTTTCAGAGCATGAAGACCAGGTTATTATCTGTTTTCAGAGCATGAATACCAGGTTAATATCTGTTTTCAGAGCATGAAGACCAGGTTATTATCTGTTTTCAGAGCATGAATACCAGGTTATTATCTGTTTTCAGAGCATGAATACCAGGTTATTATCTGTTTTCAGAGCATGAAGACCAGGTTATTATCTGTTTTCAGAGCATGAAGACCAGGTTATTATCTGTTTTCAGAGCATGAAGACTAGGTTATTATCTGTTTTCAGAGCATGAAGACTAGGTTATCTGTTTTCAGAGCACGAATACTAGATTATTATCATGAATATAGATCCAAAAGATAAAGTTAATGATATCATGTATTTTATTTGCATTTACAATCTGTAAGATTGCCCTAAGGCACCATAGATCTCTGGTCAAAAGCAGTGCACTATTTAGGAAATAGGGTGCCATTTGGGACGTACACAGGTGGTGAAAGGTCACGCCATGGGCATAACACTTAAGCATGGTCTTAATTGGTCTATCTCTAACTACCAGTCAGCTCCATCTGTTTTAGTTTGAATGAAAAGGTACTCAAAAGCCCTGACATTTGCACCAGCTAATGCTATTATATTGTATCTCTACTACATTATGGAGGAAACTGGGCATCCAAACACTTACCAAGCGAGGACAAGTAATGTGTTGTATTTTGAACAGCCTCTGATCTTGTTGTCTTATACAGTAGTAGGGATCAGGGACTTACAAGGAAGCAGTAGGACTATGCAGCAAAGAGATTAGGTTAGACTACCAAGGGCCAATTATAGCTTTCTCAAGAGTCTACATTCACCCATGTACTGGGCTATATTTAACTGTGCAGTTATTGTAACGTTGAAGGTAGTTCCTTGTTCACATACTAACACAGAGCCTTATAGGCTTTCCCCCAAACCCCACCCACACACACACACACACTTCTGTTGTCTCACACACACACACACACACACAGACACACACACACACACACACACACACACACGCAGATCAAGCCTGACGTCACCAAGCCCTGCGTTTCCATGGCCTTAAAAGGTGTGCACCCCTCCTACGCATACTCCCTCACTCTCCAACCTACGGTCTTTAACCTGCTAGTTAACCTGTATTAGGAGGAGATGGGCTTCCCATTGTCTACTCCTACAGGTAACACACCAACTAGCAGCAGTACCAGGACGCAGACTGGACAAAATAAAGCAGTAGACATGAGCTTCACCATCGAGGAGCGGGGCAAGCCCAACACACTGGACTACAGGGTGTTCTTCAGTGAGTGACCAGCTCTTTCAATACATCAACGTATAGTTTGGTATATATATATATATATATAGATATACGAAGCTAAAGAATTAGACTGTAGCTGTGTCTAGCTTGGCGTGTGATGAACTAAGCTTTAGTGGTTGTAGCTATACAGCTTGACATGTACAGACTACAGTGTGGCTCTCATGCTACAATATAGGTATCTACAGTGTGTCAGTATCTGAGTTGATGAGTTCCATGTTGGCGTAAGTCCCCCCCCCACATTACTGTTAATTAATAATCAGGTGGTTTGAAGTTACCGGAATGTATTAGTGCAGTAGTATGTTTCTGATATACTGTGCATTCATCACTGTGTCTCTCTACACAGGAAATACTGATGGAAAATACATCTCTCCATTCCATGACATACCAATTTATGCAGATGAAGCTCAGGTATTCTTGTTGGTGTGTGTGTGTGTGTTTGTGTGTGTGTGTGTGTGTGATTAACCACACATCATTATTTAATTGTGTTTTTCAATAGAAATGTGGTGCTATCTGAAACAATTGTGTTAACTTTGACTATTTCCTCCAACAGAACATCTTCCATGCTGTTGTTGAGTTAACTCAGACTATTTCCTCCAACAGAACATCTTTCATGCTGTTGTTGAGTTAACTCAGACTATTTCCTCTAGCAGAACATCTTCCATGCTGTTGTTGAGTTAACTCAGACTATTTCCTCCAGCAGAACATCTTCCATGCTGTTGTTGAGTTAACTCAGACTATATCCTCCAGCAGAACATCTTCCATGCTGTTGTTGAGTTAACTCAGACTATTTCCTCCAACAGAACATCTTCCATGCTGTTGTTGAGTTAACTCAGACTATTTCCTCCAGCAGAACATCTTCCATGCTGTTGTTGAGTTAACTCAGACTATTTCCTCCAACAGAACATCTTCCATGCTGTTGTTGAGTTAACTCAGACTATTTCCTCCAGCAGAACATCTTCCTTGCTGTTGTTGAGTTAACTCAGACTATTTCCTCCAGCAGAACATCTTCCATGCTGTTGTTGAGTTAACTCAGACTATTTCCTCCAGCAGAACATCTTCCATGCTGTTGTTGAGTTAACTCAGACTATTTCCTCCAACAGAACATCTTCCATGCTGTTGTTGAGTTAACTCAGAGTATTTCCTCCAGCAGAACATCTTCCATGCTGTTGTTGAGTTAACATACTATTTCCTCCAACAGAACATATTCCATGCTGTTGTTGAGGTGCCCAGATGGACCAATGCAAAGATGGAGGTTTGTTTCAATACTTGCCTTGAGGTCGTATGATCCTTTGTTAGCTCAATGTATGTTAAAAAGTCATCAGTCACTTAATATTTCCATTCATTGTTTCATGTTAATGATGTATTATTGCCCTCAGATTGCCACCAAAGACCCTCTAAATCCATTGAAGCAAGATATCAAAAAGGGGAACCTTCGTTATGTGGCCAACGTGTTTCCACACAAAGGATACATCTGGAATTATGGAGCCATCCCTCAGGCACGTTAACCAGTGGTGTACAGCAGTAGTGCCCCTGTAGCTCAGTCGGTAGAGCGTGGCGCTTGCAACGCCAGGGTTTAGGGTTCGTTTCCCACGGGGGGCCAGTATGAAAAATGTATGCACTCACTAACTGTAAGTCGCTCTGGATAAGAGCGTCTGCTAAATGACTAAAATGTAAAATGTACGGCCTACAGACCCCCTAGAATAGAAACAGCTTGGGGAAATGTATTGAAAGTTGATCAAATTACAGTATGAAAGAAAACACTAATTTGCCCGTCCTTATCAGTACCTTTGTAGCGTGAGATTTGCCTATGAATGATTTCTGAAGCATCTATAGGGTTTATGAATGCTTTTATAACGCCTTTATAAGTTGCAGTTAATTCAATCACTGTTCTCTCAATCCTCTCATCTTTATTTACTGTCAGACATGGGAGGACCCAGGCCACAAAGACAGAGATACAGGATGCTGTGGTGACAATGACCCTATTGACATCTGTGACATAGGATACAAGGTACTGGGCTACAGCTTTATTGAATGGAATCTGTTTTTATTCAGTGTGTGTTTTTTTTTACTTGTCAAAGTAACACGCTTGTGTGAATGTACTGTCTTAATTCATAGTCTTCTCATTTAATGTTGTCAATCTCTCTCTCTTTCTCCTCTCTCTCTCTCTCTCTCTCTCTCTCTCTCGCTCTCTCTCTCTCTTCTTCATTTCCCTCTCTTTGTGATTTTGAGGTGTGCTCTCGTGGAGAGGTGATCAAAGTCAAGGTGTTGGGCACTCTGGCTCTGATCGACGAAGGAGAAACAGACTGGAAAGTCATCGTCATCAACATGGAGGATCCAGAGGCCACCAATTTTAACAGTACGAGGAGGACATCTAATACGTATTCATAATATATGGAATTTATATATTGATTTTCTTTTTAGGCCCTTTCAGTAGACTAGCATCCTGTCCACGGGGTGAATTTATACGCTACAGAAACAGGAGCAGGTGTCAGTATGTAGTGAGTTGATGGGTCATTCTGGCTTGGAAAAGGCTACTTACTTTCTTCCAGAGACCTTAAGACGCTGACGGAACGTCTGTCTGATATCTGATCAACAGTTACACAGTAGTGGGTGTTTAAATGTGTTTGTGGCTAACAATGAAATGAAAAAATCTTTGTGTGATCAATGCAGATATTGATGACGTAAGAAGACTCAAGCCTGGGTATCTGGAAGCTACGTTTGAGTGGTTCAAAAAATATAAAGTTCCCGATGGAAAACCCGAGAACCAGTTTGCATTTAACGGAGAGTTCAAGGACCGGGTAAAAATACAGTTTTCACCTGTTTTTACTGACAGTAGGCCTACAAGAGCAATGCCCAATGACAATAACAAGACATTTATATTGATGTCAGTTACTATTGGATTCTTCCTCTAAATCAGGGATGTCAAACATATGGCCCGCAGGCCGAAGGGGGTCAAATCCGGCCCGCGAGGGGGTCCAATCCGGCTCGCGAGGGGGTCCAATCCAGCCCGCGAGGGGGTTCAATCCGGCCCCCGCGAGGGGGTCCAATCCGGCCCCCGAGGTGGTCCAATCCGGCCCACGGGTGGTTTGAGTAAAAGAAACGTGTGTAGGAAAACGAACACAATATACTTTAAAATGACTAAAACCAAATAGAAACTGTGTATAAATGATAATTGACCTACATTCATACAGTTTCTTGACTGTGTCCAGCTCGCTAATAATCACCTAAATGAAAGCTAGACAGTCAGGGAGCATAGAACATTCCCTAAACCATGGTTAGAGGACTATTTGTAGCAAATTTTGACGCCATGGAAATATAACCAATTTTCAGTGCGGCCCCCCCGGACCTCGTTGAAGACCGAATGCGGCCCCCCTGGGAAAGAAATGCGTTTGACACCCCTGCTCTAAATCATTCATAGGAACAGGGTATTTGTAAACTCAATCACACATAACAGAATAAAACAGTGTATTACAGTGTAAGTACACATTGTTACTCTTTTTTATTGAAATATGGAACATACCAAGGGTGGAACTCTATTCCCTATATAGTGCACTACTTTTGATGGGCCCTGGTCAAAAGAAGTGCACTATAAAGGGACCAAGGGGCCATTTGGGACGCACCCTACTTTCTACTCAGTACAGAGAGAAGTATAGTGGAGGTGTGTGCAGTTTTTAAATAATAATTTGACATAATTTTTTCCAGGACTTTGCTCTTAAGACAGTCAAGGAAACTCATGAGTTTTGGAAGGCGCTGATCTCCAAAAAGACCAATGCTGGAGATCTGAACTGGTGAGACTGAGATATAGATTTTACAATCTCTGTGTAATATGACCATCTGTTCAATGGGCTGTCAGTGATGCTGATAACGATAAAGCAAAAGAAGCCATTTTAGTTCAGTCAATGACTTTTTTTTATTTTTTTACAGAGGCATCCTTTTTATTCTCAGCTGAAACAGTTCTGTTTGTGTTTTTCTCCCATTTCCTGTTTCTCGGAACACTGATCCAGTACCAACACCAGTGTTGCAGATAGTCCGTTCTGCTGTTCCACTACTGATGCTAAGGCTGTTGTTGATGCCGTGAGTTCCTTTCACTTATCATACTATTTTGTGTATCATACTTAAACAGCCTAGCTGTAATATTCATGTGTGCTTAATAGATAATATTGATAATAATGATCTTGTATTGTAGGCAGGTGCTTTTGGCCCTGAAGACCTTATTCCCAGTGCAGGTGTGTATTAATTTTGTTCATTAATTCCATTGGTATGTGCTTTGACGTGAAATTAATCTTAATTTAATTCAATACAACTGCGATTTATTTACACAATATCTCTACACGCTATCTATATTCAACTTTGTTGGATTTCACACTTACAATGGAACATTTTCTACTTATTTTCTCAGTTGACAAATGGTTCTACGTCTAAGTTAACTGACCCACCCAGAAAGAAGAGGCTTCAGATTGGACCAAAATGCTTTCTCACCTGAACAGAAGAATATACTTGAAAATTACAGAAACCATTTTTAGTATAATTACAGTTTCCCATTTTTAGTATAAATTGTGATTGATGCTTATCATCTTAACATGACAAGTACTCAACCCAAGTAAGCCTGCTCATTATGTTTATTATGTTTCCCAGGTACAAATAGACATTTGTAACAATATGACCTTTATAGTCTGTCTAAACCTATACAATTTACTGTGTCTTGCATCATGTTGTTTGATACTGAAACCTGAAAATGGTCATAAATCTGAAAATAAATACCATCACCACACCCCCCTCCTCCTGTTCTGAGCATGGTCTTTACTGGTATCTCTAGTGGTCATGTATCATAATGCAAGCCTTATAACAGACATAAGAAAATCTGTTTAAACAGGTGTGTTGAATGTAAAGAATAGAAATGGTTTCTCTAAAGTTGACTCTTACAGGCAATCACAGCATGAAAATAACTGCTGAAGAATCACTCACCTCCACTGCCAAGAGGAAAAGATGGGCGCTACTAGATGAAACGTCTATATATAATGCTTATAATGTATGCAGAGGATTTGAGGTATTTTATGGGAAATGTAGGTGAAAGGTGAGCGTCATAATCCTGTTACAATAAGCTCCCACACAGCAGGCGGCGCTAGTGCGCCACTAGGATGGTTAGGTAGTTCCCCAAGTCACGTCGAAGAACAATACAATCAGCTGTTCGTTTATCGAATCCGCTAAAAAGAAAATCTACACAAAGCTGTCATTGTCGACAGGGAGAGGTAAGATTTGGCAGCTTTATTCAAAATATTCAGTCTTTTATATAGTTACATAACGTTACTTGTGTTCCGTCATACCTTTACTTCGAAATAGAGAGCTGTCTGTCTGTGAGTCCTTAGTCCACATGAGCCCAGGGTTTTAGCTAAGCTGATAGCCACGTAGCCGAGCTAGCTAGCTAGCTAAGTTAGCTATCAGCTGGTGCTAACTAGCATGCTAGGATAAGGAAATACTTGTATTTTTCTTGACAAACCTAAAGCTGGCTAGCAGCAGTAACAAGTGCATTTGCTTATGTAAAGAGAGCCTGTAGCTATCCATATAGTCATGATGCACTGTCAAAATGCTGCTGATCCAGTGAGACAAGTTGATCCCGCCTGGACAAGTTGTCAGTGTGTTTGCTTGCTAGCTAGCTAGCTAACTTCCCGATTGTCTTCTTCCTTAGGCAAAGACCACTGAAATGTCATTCCTCTTTGATTGGATCTACAGAGGCTTTAGTGGTGTGCTACAGTTTTTAGGTAATCTCAGACTTGACTTCGAATGTATTGTCAGTATAACTGCATGTCACAATGAGTGGTGTGTGTTTCCAACTCAAACGTTACATTATCAATGTACTTTCCCAGGGTTGTACAAAAAGTCTGGGAAGCTGGTTTTCCTGGGGTTGGATAATGCTGGTAAAACGACCCTTCTGCATATGCTGAAAGATGACAGACTTGGACAGCATGTGCCCACGTTGCATCCAAGTAAGCAGCATCATTTCTAAATATATTATTGGGTTGTTTTAAGTTCAGTAAATGGAGTGAACACAATGTCAGTGATTTTAAATGTGTTTTGTTTCTCCTTGAAGCATCGGAAGAGTTGACAATAGCTGGAATGACATTCACCACGTTTGATCTGGGCGGTCACGTACAAGGTAAGACTTAGGCCTAACTAAGTTGGCGACTGCGTCTTTCTAGGGTTTGGTCAGCATCTTGAGACATTACATTGTCTTTCTAGGGTTTGGTCAGCATCTTGACACATTACATAATGTGCTACATCTTCTGTCTCTTTCACAGCTAGAAGAGTTTGGAAGAACTATCTGCCGGCTATCAATGGAGTTGTCTTTCTGGTTGACTGTGCTGATCATGACCGCCTTACAGAATCCAAGATCGAACTTGATGTAAGTCACTTCCATTGCGCACAATGGGCCTCATTTATGTGGTCCTCTGTAGCTCAGCTGGTAGAGCACGGTGCTTATAACGCCAAGGTAGTGGGTTCGATCCCCGGGACCACCCATACACAAAAAATGTATGCACGCATGACTGTAAGTCGCTTTGGATAAAAGCGTCTGCTAAATGGCATATTATTATTATTATTATTATTATTATTTATCAACATATTCATTATGAAAAATGCATACACAAAACCCACACAGTGAGGCAGCAATCAATGCAGGTTAGTCCAGGACACACAACAATCATTCTCACTGTCCCATCTCTGTCTCATTACTCAACCTCTTTCCCCTGTGTGTGTTCAGGCTCTGTTAGCAGATGAGACCATCCTCTCTGTGCCCGTGCTGGTCCTGGGTAACAAAATAGACCGTCCTGAAGCCATCAGTGAGGGGGGACTGAGAGAGGCGTTCGCTCTCGATGGTCAATGCACTGGAAAGGTAAGCAATCATAGAGATAGACATGGCCTATGGGATTTGTATATATGGTTCATCATTATATTTTTTTCTTAAAGGCCATTTCAGATGAGTGTATAACACAACTACCGTGTGTGTCTGAATTATATGTGTGCGGTACAGTATTCATGTTCTTTAGGTATGCGGTAGAAAATGATAGTGGCACTCCAATCTATTTTCACCTCATTAAACACCTGATTTACTTAACAAAAGGCACATCTCAATAGGTGGTCCAGGTATGTTATGACATGGCACAAGTGGGTAAAAAAAAAACATAGTTTTTTTTTTACCCTTAAGTGTGTGTACATTACTGTATTTATACTTGGGATAATATTTTTCAACAGGAAAAGTTAAAAAAATAGCTGGAGTGGTCTTTAACCGCTGACCTTGTGTTCTTCTCCAGAGTAATGTGTCATTGAAGGATCTGCAGGTACGACCTCTGGAGATCTTCATGTGCAGTGTCCTGAAGAAGCAGGGCTATGGAGATGGCTTCAGGTGGCTGTCACAATACATCGACTGACATCTAGGCAGCGGTTCTTTTACTAAACGGGACTCCCATCTTTCTGGGGGAATGAAGAAGAAAAGCTATACAAGGAAATGTCCCTTATCTTCCAACCCTCCTGTGGAAAGATCTGAAGCTCCCAATGGTCAATAATCAGCTTTCTGATTGAGTCAATTTCAGCATTAATTGGTCAGTTTGAAAGGTTTCTATCTATGCAAACTTTTAAAAGTGGTTCATTGGTCACAAGATTCAAGATCGGTTTGCGTTTAATATTAGTCCATTAATTAAGTGTAATTTCAACCCATTCTCTGGCATGTAATTAGAGTATCCAATTATATCCAACGGATTTGATCATATCTGCAATTCAAGCTGCAGTATACGGCAGATGATATGTAAGAATGTTAAAACTTTATAAGTTATACTGTGAACTTTTTAATTATTTCTGAAAAATGATGGACCAAGTAGTTGTAAATGGAATAGATTATAAGGATATTTATGTGAATGGTGGTGGTACAATGCTTGTTGCTTGTACATAGCACTCCTACCTAGAATAAGATGTCATATCACTAAGAGGACATGAAAGACAATAGATAGACTGAGCATGATTATTCCCCCAGACCAAGTTCCAATGCACCGAATAGAGCGGCGCAAATGTTGTCTGAAGTTTAGGGGCTGGGGTCCATTTGACCTGATTCTGTTTAGATACATGGGTTGCGTCCCAAATGGCAGTAATATTCACTATATATATATATAGTGCACTACTTTTGTGCCAACTTCAGAGAACCCATACTTTCTGTGCGTCCCGGTCAAAAGTAGTGCACTAAATAGGGAATAGGGTGGCGTTTGGGGGTTTGCATCCCATGGGGGGTTTTGAGATCAATTGTAATTGTCCGTGCAGCTATTGCCTTCGATGCACTCAGCCAAAGACGTATGCAAACTATTTTTGCAAGTGACTTTGGGATGTTTACAAATAATAGTCTTGGAGGGGGTTATAGTGGCGATGTAATGTTCATCCTACTACAGTTCAACGAATGAATTGCTATAGTGGCATGATATGCATGTACATTGTAACAGGCCAGAACAAGAGACCGCCATTGCCATCATTCCAATGGTATGCAGCAGCAATAAAGCGGAATGACCATCAGTGGCCACTGCAATGCTAATCTTAACAGAAGGCTATGCTACTCTACTAACACAGCTCTGGCAGAGGTGTCGTTGGAAAAAAATATATATATATTGGGTCCCTATTCAATCAGGTCTGGGTTAAAAATAGATATATTGGACCCTATTCGGTCTGGTTTTAAAATAAATCCCACTTGCATGCTTGGAGTGACGTACTACTCAAGGAAACACCAGATAGCCTGGGCACCAGTTTGAATAGGGCCCTTGGTCTTTGCCTGGTCCTGGTCGCAGACCTGGGTCATGTTCATTAGGCACCAAACGGATGAAAACGGACTGAAACGGGGAAGGACTTGGACAATGGAAACACTCATTTTCATTTTCAGTTGCAAAATGTTTTAATGTTTTCTGTTGCGGGCCCTAAAATGAACACGTCCCAGATATTTCTAGGCCTACTAGTAAATCTCTGTCATTCTAAGTCTCTGTCATTTGCAACATTTCTTATTATTTTGATGTCGGGGTCTATTTAATTCAATCTGAAATGGCCGTCACTGACATATTTTAGTTGTTCGTTTATTTATCATCAGAATGAACTAATGGGAACAGGTACTTCCTGCCATGTAGGCTAATACTGCCTTATAGTTTAAATAGAGGGGAGAGTTTCAGCAGTTTGATTCAGCCTTTTGTTGATCTAATTGTCACGTTTCCTGTCTGCTGTGTAGGTCATTGTAGAAATGATTTATAATGTCCATGGTGTGAAGTATTGGCTGTGTGATTCAGACAAGTCTATGGTTGAAATGCTGCTGGTACTTCTTGACTATCTGTACAATGATATGAGAGTACACCTGTAGCTCTGAATCTCTGGGAATAACAGCCTTTGTATCAGCCAGTGTTGGGCTCAGTTCCATTTCAATTCATAAACTAAACTTATATTCCAATTTCTCTCAGAGCTTTTTAATGAGGAAAAATTGAATTGGAATTTCAGTTTCCTACCTGAATTGAGATGGAACTGACCCCAATGCTAAATATCAGTATTTAACTATTGAGTATCATTAACGTTTCTGTATTCATTGTAAATAATGTATGATGGTCTCTTTCTTTGTACAATTAATGTCCTTGGGCTGACAACACACGCAGGGTGTATCCCAAATAGCACCCTATTCCCTATATAGTGCACTGCTTTTGACCAAAGCCCTATTAGCCCTGGTCAAATGTAGTGCACTATATAAGGAATAGGCTGTCATTTGGCACGCAGACATTATTACTGGAGGTATTTATGATAACTCCGATCGTTTTAATGTGAGAAATTCCATAAATATTTTTAACAATCAATCCTCAGTTGTCATGTTTTGTTGTAGGGCTGTAGATGTATAATCCAGGCACTTGTCATCTCCCGTCTGGATTACTGCAACTCGCTGTTGGCTGGGCTCCCTGCCTGTGCCATTAAACCCCTACAACTTATCCAGAACGCTGCAGCCCGTCTGGTGTTTGACCTTCCCAAGTTCTCTCACGTCACCCCGCTCCTCCGCACACTCCACTGGCTTCCAGTTGAGGCTTGCATCTACTACAAGACCATGGTGCTTGCCTACGGAGCTGTGAGGAGAACGGCACCTCCTTACCTTCAGGCTCTGATCAGACCCTACACCCAAACAAGGGCACTACGTTCATCCACCTCTGGCCTGCTAGCTCCCCTACCTCTACAGAAGCACAGTTCCCGCTCAGCCCAGTCAAAGCTATTTGCTGCTCTGGCACCCCAATGGTGGAACAAGCTCTCCCACGACGCCAGGACAGCGGAGTTACTGACCACCTTCCGGAGACACTTGAAACCCTACCTCTTTAAGGAATACCTGGAATAGTACACTGCTCACAAAAATAAAGGGAACACTAAAATAACACATCCTAGATCTGAATGAATGAAATAATCTTATTAAATACTTTTTTCTTTACATAGTTGAATGTGCTGACAACAAAATCACACAAAAATGATCAATGGAAATCAAATGTATCAACCCATGGAGGTCTGGATTTGGATTCACACTCAAAATTAAAGTGGAAAACCACACTACAGGCTGATCCAACTTTGATGTAATGTCCTTAAAACAAGTCAAAATGAGGCTCAGTAGTGTGTGTGGCCTCCACGTGCCTGTATGACCTCCCTACAACGCCTGGGCATGCTCCTGATGAAGTGGCGGATGGTCTCCTGAGGGATCTCCTCCCAGACCTGGACTAAAGCATCCGCCAACTCCTGGACAGTCTGTGGTGCAACGTGGCGTTGGTGGATGGAGCGAGACATGTTGTCCCAGATGTGCTCAATTGGATTCAGGTCTGGGGAACGGGCGGGCCAGTCCATAGCATCAATGCCTTCCTCTTGCAGGAACTGCTGACACACTCCAGCCACATGAGGTCTAGCATTGTCTTGCATTAGGAGGAACCCAGGGCCAACCGCACCAGCATATGGTCTCACAAGGGGTCTGAGGATCTCATCTCGGTACCTAATGGCAGTCAGGCTACCTCTGGCGAGCACATGGAGGGCTGTGCGGCCCCCCAAAGAAATGCCACCCCACACCATGACTGACCCACCGCCAAACCGGTCATGCTGGAGGATGTTGCAGGCAGCAGAACGTTCTCCACGGCGTCTCCAGACTCTGTCACGTCTGTCACATGTGCTCAGTGTGAACCTGCTTTCATCTGTGAAGAGCACAGGGCGCCAGTGGCGAATTTGCCAATCTTGGTGTTCTCTGGCAAATGCCAAATGTCCTGCACGGTGTTGGGCTGTAAGCACAACCCCCACCTGTGGACGTCGGGCCCTCATACCACCCTCATGGAGTCTGTTTCTGACCGTTTGAGCAGACAAATGCACATTTGTGGCCTGCTGGAGGTCATTTTGCAGGGCTCTGGCAGTGCTCCTCCTGCTCCTCCTTGCACAAAGGCGGAGGTAGCGTTCCTGCTGCTGGGTTGTTGCCCTCCTACGGCCTCCTCCACGTCTCCTGATATACTGGCCTGTCTCCTGGTAGCGCCTCCATGCTCTGTACACTACGCTGACAGACACAGCAAACCTTCTTGCCACAGCTCGCATTGATGTGCCATCCTGGATGAGCTGCACTACCTGAGCCACTTGTGTGGGTTGTAGACTCCGTCTCATGCTACCACTAGAGTGAAAGCACCGCCAGCATTCAAAAGTGACCAAAACATCAGCCAGGAAGCATAGGAACTGAGAAGTGGTCTGTGGTCACCACCTGCAAAACCACTCCTTTATTGGGGGTGTCTTGCTAATTGCCTATAATTTCCACCTGTTGTCTATTCCATTTGCACAACAGCATGTGAAATGTATTGTCAATCAGTGTTGCTTCCTAAGTGGACAGTTTGATTTCACAGAAGTGTGATTGACTTGGAGTTACATTGTGTTGTTTAAGTGTATAAAGTAATCCTTCTACCCCCCACCCCCCCATAAAAAAAATAAAAACAAGTGGTTGTCCCACTGGCTATAAGGTGAATGCACCAATTTGTAAGTCGCTCTGGATAAGAGTGTCTGCTAAATGATGTAAATATATTGCAAACGCTACAAATCCACACTTCTAATCTACACGTGATATTAAAGTATGTTTGAGACCAGCATTATTTGCAAATACTATATAAATACGCAATTAACTAAAAGTATAATCTTCGGTGCAGGGCTGCTATCAAGTAACTTCCAAAGAGTTCATTACATTTTAACAGACGCTCTTATCCAGAGCGACTTACAGTTAGTGAGTGCATACATTTTCATACTGCCCCCCCCCCCCACCCCACCCCACCCCATTCTTTATCTAGTTCACCCTATGGGCCCTGATCAAAAGTAGTGCACTACAAAGGCAATAGGGTGCCATTTGGGATACAGACGAAGATGGCAAATCTCACTTTGAGCCTGTACATTATTTATCTGCTTCCAGAGCGGTATCCTCTTCTGCCTGTCACACCACAGAGACAACAGTGGCTCAGCATCTGCCGTGTCATGCCTTTAAATTCCCCCAGAGGGGAGAAATCCATGTGCGAAAGGGTGCATCTCAGTAGTGTTCTATGGTTTACGTGGCTTTCACCTGTGTCTTCAGCACCCAGATACTTTGCTGTTGAGACCACTGAGCTATGGTTGGGACCACTGAGCTATGGTTGAGACCACTGAGCTATGGTTGAGACCACTGAGCTATGGTCGAGACCACTGAGCTATGGTCGAGACCACTGAGCTATGGACGAGACCACTGAGCTATGGACGAGACCACTGAGCTATGGTTGAGACCACTGCGCTATGGTTGAGACCACTGAGCTATGGACGGGACCACTGAGCTTTGGACGGGACCACTGAGCTATGGACGAGACCAATGAGCTATGGACGAGACCACTGAGCTATGGTTGAGACCACTGAGTTATGGTTGAGACCACTGAGCTATGGACGAGACCACTGAGCTATGGACGGGACCACTGAGCTATGGACGAGACCACTGAGCTATGGACGAGACCACTGAGCTATGGACGGGACCACTGAGCTATGGACGAGACCACTGAGCTATGGACAAGACCACTGAGCTATGGACGAGACCACTGAGCTATGGACGAGACCACTGAGCTATGGTTGGGACCACTGAGCTATGGTTGAGACCACTGAGCTATGGACGAGACCACTGAGCTATGGTTGAGACCACTGAGCTATGATTGGGACCACTGAGCTATGGTTGAGACCACTGAGCTATGGACGAGACCACTGAGCTATGGACGAGACCACTGAGCTATGGACGAGACCACTGAGCTATGGACGAGACCACTGAGCTATGGACGAGACCACTGAGCTATGGTTGGGACCACTGAGCTATGGTTGAGACCACTGAGCTATGGTTGAGACCACTGAGCTATGGTTGAGACCACTGAGCTATGGTTGAGACCACTGAGCTATGGACGAGACCACTGAGCTATGGTTGAGACCACTGAGCTATGGTTGGGACCACTGAGCTATGGTTGAGACCACTGAGCTATGGACGAGACCACTGAGCTATGTACGAGACCACTGAGCTATGGTTGAGCCTGTTGAGAGTGCAGTTTCATGTCCTGACGTTGGGAGGCAGCTTAGGACCAATGAAATGAAAACCTGTCTCCACGTTCAGCTCTGACATAAACTTCCATTTTAGGTCATAGAGACTTGAAGTAAAGAATCCTATAATTATCCTTGTTTGTTAGAATTTTTGTAACTATCCATTGTCAGTCATTTTGTTGATCATATACATTATGCATCACTATATATTCTAACTCTCCAACAGAAATCACGTTAGAAAGGATTCAGATATTTACCTCTCAACTCTTACTAAAACTGCAACAGGGAAGGTATTTGTAAAGTAGTACTGAAAAAGCTAGAGGTTTTGGGCCCAATGCCTTTAATAGTAAAGTGCTCAGCCTAGAGGTACATTCATGTTCACTATAACGTGCAAATACTAAAAACAACTAAAGTGATGGGGGTAATGATGAAAACACATGGTAACAATGTACTCATGGAAAACAATCCTAACAGTGAGAATTCAAGTATACACACAGAGCTTCAAGTAGCACACACATCGTTTTTATAAACACCGAAATAAAGATGTAAGTAGCAGACTGAGAATAGAACATTGACTGACACATTCTTTGAAGTGATTTACAAAGTTCCATAGGTAAGGTAGTGTCGGCGTTCCAAATGGTAGACTATTCCCTATATGGCAGACTATTCTCTATATAGTGCACTACTTTTGAACAAGAGTCATATGGGCCCTGGTCTAAAGTAGTGCATTATATAGGGAATAAGGGTGCTATTTGGGACGTCGCCTTGGTGGTGTTGGTTGTTGGGACAAGTAATATACATTCTACAAGTTCTGAGTTTAAATAATACAGTAGGTAACAAAGGTCCCTTAGCAGTTTCATGAGAGATATTAGTAGTCATTGTGTCTATGTTAATCTACATAATATTTTAAAGGTTTATAGAGAGCCGAGAGCCGTGTACATCAGTATACCTTTAGTAATATAGTAGCACAAAACCTTCATTAATAACAACCCTGTTTCTAAGTACTGTATTTATCTACATAATTCAGGAAACACATTGACTATTTTGACTAATTATCCAATGAGTAACATTACTTTTGACGACATTTTGTCAAAATCTAAATGAGAAATATGCTTCGTAAGAAACGATTAAGAGAAAATAACAATTTCTCTCAGTAGTGGAATCACCCCCTAAAGAGAGGATTCATCCCAAATGGCACCCTAATCCCTGCATAGTGCACGACTTTAGACCAAAGCTTTATGGGCCCTCATCAAAAGTAGTGCACTATCAAGGGAATAAGGTGCCATTTCTTCCCGCTAGTCTTGTTGTTTCGCTTCATAGATCATTGCTAGAGGATTTATATACGCAGCGGCTCTGATTTTGGCAACATAACCACGTACTGAACCATGTTCTACTCAATCCATTCCATTTTAGCAGAACTAAATTGTTCACAGTGGAAAATAAATGTATAATTTAGATGCGTTTCTGACAGTAACAGTTGATGGACAGATAGATTACCCGACGATAGTACTCTATGATGTCGCTAGATGCTGTTCTTCAGAAACAGCGAAACAGGACGCTCTCTTGCTCACAAAACAGAAAAGAATGAAGCAATAATTCACATATTTAAGACAAAAACTAGCAATCTCACCACTGTACCGTGTGCCCCTCACCTCCCACTCCCCATATCCACAGGGGACAATACAGACAGAATTCCATAACCCGCCCCGAAATCCCCAAATCTTTTTCTGTTCGGAGAGAAAGATGATTGCGTCCCAAATGGCACCCTATTCCCTATATAGTGCACTACCTTTTGACCAGGGGGTCCTATGGGTGTCCCTATGAGCCCTGGTCTAAAGTAGTGCACTATATAGGGAATAGGGTGCCATTTGGGATGCCGCCTCAGCCATCATCCCTGCAGTTGTAGGCCAGTGGATTCGTCGTGACCAGGCTCTCCGTTTGTGTTCAGTTCTACCAGATGTATCCTCCGTCGTCTGCCTCCCCCTCTTCCTCCTCCTCCGCCTCTTCTCCGTTCTCCTCCGCCTCCTTCTCCTCCTCATCCTCCCATCCCACGCCACTCCCAAAACCTCCAGAATATCCCACCAGCTCATCTGGAACGAGGGATGAAATGAAAGGAGTATTTCTCAGTTAACAATTCCTATGATTTCATGTGACAAAAGACACAAGGTGACATACAGTAGAATGTTTGTAGGTAGTTAATACTGGTACATATTGCAGTCTCTCCTTGTCCATAAACTGCTTTCAGGGTAAGGAAATAAATGTGTATTTTTTATTTAAATTAACTATCCCTTTAATACTGATTAAATTCAAACAAACCACACCACACCGCCATGGCCTTCCCACTGCTCTTGACTGTTCAGTGCAGTGTGATGTCCGCACAGTGCATTTGTTTCAATCTTGGTCTTATTATAAGACCAAAAGCCATTTTGTTTTAGCCCTATACAGCCCTACAGCTCTATACAGCCCTATACAGCCCTACAGCCCTATACAGCCCTATACAGCCCTACATCCCTACAGCCCTATACAGCCCTATACAGCCCTATACAGCCCTACAGCCCTATACAGCCCTATACAGCCCTACACAGCCCTACACAGCCCTATACAGCCATATACAGCCCTACACAGCCCTATACAGCCCTACAGCCCTATACAGCCCTACAGCCCTACACAGCCCTATACAGCCCTACAGCCCTATACAGCCCTACAGCCCTATACAGCCCTATACAGCCCTATACAGCCCTACAGCCCTATACAGCCCTACACAGCCCTACAGCCCTATACAGCCCTACAGCCCTATACAGCCCTATACAGCCCTACAGCCCTATACAGCCCTACAGCCCTATACAGCCCTACAGCCCTATACAGCCCTACAGCCCTATACAGCCCTATACAGCCCTACAGCCCTACACAGCCCTACACAGCCCTACAGCCCTATACAGCCCTACAGCCCTATACAGCCCTACAGCCCTATACAGCCCTACAGCCCTACAGCCCTATACAGCCCTACAGCCCTACACAGCCCTACAGCCCTATACAGCCCTACAGCCCTATACAGCCCTACAGCCCTACAGCCCTATACAGCCCTACAGCCCTACACAGCCCTACACAGCCCTACAGCCCTATACAGCCCTACAGCCCTATACAGCCCTACAGCCCTACATCCCTATACAGCCCTACAGCCCTATACAGCCCTACAGTCCTATACAGCCCTATACAGCCCTATACAGCCCTATACAGCCCTATACAGCCCTACAGCCCTATACAGCCATACAGCCCTATACAGCCCTACAGCCCTATACAGCCCTATACAGCCATATACAGCCCTACAGCCCTACATACCTATACAGCCCTACAGCCCTATACAGCCCTATACAGCCCTACAGTCCTATACAGCCCTATACAGCCCTACATCCCTATACAATCCTACAGCCCTATACAGCCCTATACAGCCCTACAGCCCTATACAGCCCTACAGCCCTATACAGCCCTACAGCCCTATACAGCCCTATACAGCCATATACAGCCCTACAGCCCTATACAGCCCTATACAGCCCTACAGCCCTATACAGCCCTACAGCCCTATACAGCCCTACAGCTCTATACAGCCCTACAGCCCTACAGCCCTACAGCCCTATACAGCCCTACAGCCCTATACAGCCCTACAGCCCTATACAGCCCTACAGCTCTATACAGCCCTACAGCCCTATACAGCCCTACAGCCCTACAGCCCTATACAGCCCTACAGCCCTATACAGCCCTACAGCCCTATACAGCCCTATACAGCCCTACAGCTCTATACAGCTATATACAGCCCTACAGCTCTATACAGCCCTACAGCCCTATACAGCCCTACAGCCCTATACAGCCCCATACAGCCCTATACAGCCCTACACAGCCCTACAGCCCTACATCTCTATACAGCCCTACAGCCCTATACAGCCCTATACAGCTCTATACAGCCCTACAGCCCTATACAGCCCTACAGCCCTATACAGCCCTACAGCCCTATACAGCTATATACAGCCCTACAGCCCTATACAGCCCTACAGCTCTATACAGCCCTACAGCCCTATACAGCCCTATACAGCCCTACAGCCCTATACAGCCCCATACAGCCCTATACAGCCCTACAGCCCTACAGTTATATACAGCCCTATACAGCCCTATACAGCCCTACAGCCCTATACAGCCCTATACAGCCCTACAGCCCTATACAGCCCTACAGCCCTACAGCCCTATACAGCCCTACAGCCCTATACAACCCTACAGCCCTATACAGCCCTATACAGCCCTATACAGCCCTATACAGCCCTACAGCCCTATACAGCCCTACAGCCCTATACAGCCCTATACAGCCATATACAGCCCTACAGCCCTATACAGCCCTATACAGCCCTACAGCCCTATACAGCCCTACAGCTCTATACAGCCCTACAGCCCTATACAGCCCTACAGCCCTATACAGCCCTATACAGCCCTACAGCCCTATACAGCCCTACAGCTCTATACAGCCCTACAGCCCTATACAGCCCTACAGCCCTATACAGCCCTATACAGCCCTACAGCTCTATACAGCCCTACAGCCCTATACAGCCCTACAGCCCTACAGCCCTATACAGCCCTACAGCCCTATACAGCCCTACAGCTCTATACAGCCCTACAGCCCTATACAGCCCTACAGCCCTATACAGCCCTACAGCCCTACAGCCCTATACAGCCCTACAGCCCTATACAGATGGAGTTTGAAGTGGAGGGACTACAGGGCTTAGCATGTCTCTCGAGGAGGCTAAAAATATATTTTGGCTTGGAAAAGTCAGGTAATTGATTAAGGGAGGAGGATTGCTTTAAAGCAGTATCCAAATCCATAGGATGTAGTGATCACTATATAATTAGTAGCCATATCTAGGAAAACCAAAGTCCCAAAGGCTGGGCCTAATATAGTGTATAAGAGGTCATACAATACGTTTTGTAGTGATTCCTATGTTGTTGATGTGAAGAATATTTGCTGGTCTATGGTGTGTAATGAGAAGCAACCAGATGCTGCACTTGACACATTTATGAAATTGCTTATTCCAGTTACTAATAAGCATGAACCCATTAAGAAAATTACTGAAAAAACGGTTAAATCTCCTTGGATTTATGAGGAATTGAAAAATGGTATGGTTGAGAGGGATGAGGCAAAAGGAATGGCAAATAAGTCTGGCAGCCCAACCGATTGGCAAACGTACTGCAAATTGAGAAATCATGTGACTAAACTTAATAAAAAGAAACTATACTATGAAACAAAAATATATGATATAAAGAATGATAGTAAAAAGCTTTGGAGCACCTTAAATTAAATATTGGTAAAAAGGCAAACTCGACTCCATCATTCATTGAATCAAATGGCTCATTCATCACAAAACCCACTGATTTTGCCAACTACTTTAATGACTTTTTCATTGGCAAGATTAGCAGATTTAGGCATGACATGCCAGCAACAAACGCTGACACTACACATCCAAGTATATCTGACGAAATTATGAAAGACAAGCATTTTAACTTTTGAATTCCGTAAAGTGAGTGTGGAAGAGGTGAAAATATGATTGTTGTCTATCAGTAATGGCAAGCCACCGGGGTCTGACAACCTGGATGGAAAATAGCGGACGATATTGCTACTCCTATTTGCCATATCTTCAATTTAAGCCTACTAGAAAGTGTGTGCCCTCAGACCTGGAGGGAAGCAAAAGTCATTCCACTACCCCAAGAATAGTAAAGCCAATCAGCCTGTTACCAAACCTTAGTAAACTTCTGGAAATAATTGTGTTTGACCAAATACAATGCTATTTTACAGTAAACAAATTGACAACAGACTTTCAGCACGCTTATAGGGAAGGACATTCAACAAGCACAGCATGATAAAAAGATTGTGTGGGCTGTTTTGTTAGACTTCAGTGCGGCTTTTGACATTATCGATCATAGTCTGCCGCTGGTAAAACGTACACTACCAGTCAAAGGTTTGGACACACCTACTCATTCAAGGGTTTTTCTTTATTTTGACAATTTTTTACGTTGTAGAATAATAGTGAAGACATCAAAACTATGAAATAACACATGGAATCATGTAGTAACCAAAAAAGTGTTAAACAAATCAAAATATATTTTATATTTGAGATTCTTCAAATAGCCACCCTTTGCCTTGATGACAGCTTTGCACACTCTTGGCATTCTCTCAACCAGCTTCATGAGGTAGTCACCTGGAATACATTTCAATTAACAGGTGTGCCTTCTTAAAAGTTAATTTGTGGAATTTATTTCCTTCTTAATGCGTTTGAGCCAATCAGTTGTGTTGTGACAAGGTAGGGGGGGTATACAGAAGATAGCCCTATTTGGTAAAACACCAAGTCCATATTATGGCAAGAAAAGCTCAAATAAGCAAAGAGAAACGACAGTCCATCATTACTTTAAGGCATGAAGGTCAGTCAATACGGAACATTTCAAGAACTTTGAACGTTTCTTCAAGTGCAGTCGCAAAAACCATCAAGCGCTATGATGAAACTGGCTCTCTTGAGGACCGCCACAGGAATGGCAGACCCAGAGTTACCTCTGCTGCAGAGGATAAGTTCATTAGAGTTACCAGCCTCAGAAATTGCAGCCCAAATAAATGCTTCACAGAGTTCAAGTCACAGACACATCTCAACATCAACTGTTCAGAGGGGACTGTGAATCAGGCCTTCATGGTCGAATTGCTGCAAAGAAACCCCTACAATAAGAAGAAGAGACTTGCTTGGGCCAAGAAACACGAGCAATGGACATTAGACCGGTGGAAATGTGTCCTTTGGTCTGGAGTCCAAATTTGAGATTTTTGGTTCCAACCACCATGTCTTTGTGTGACGCGGTGTGGGTGAACGGACGATCTCTGCATGTGTGGTTCCCACCGTAAAGAATGGAGGAGGAGGTGTTATGGTGTGGGGGTGCTTTGCTGGTGACACTGTCAGTGATTTATTTAGAATTCATGGCACACTTAACCAGCATGGCTACCACAGCCTTCTGCAGCGATACGCCATCCATTCTGGTTTGGGCTTAGTGGAACTATCATTTGTTTTTCAACAGGACAATGACTCAACACACCTCCAGGCTGTGTAAGGGTTATTTTACCAAGAAGGAGAGTGGATCAGATGACCTGGCCTCCACAATCCCCCGGCCTCAACCCAATTGAGCCTCCCTATAGGCTGTCTTGTCGTTGTCGGTGATCAGGCCTACCACTATCATCTGCAAACTTAATGATGGTGTTGGAGTCGTGCCTGGCCATGCAGTCATGAGTAAACAAGGAGTACAGGAGGGGACTGAGCACGCACCCCTGAGGGGCCCCCGTGTTGAGGATCAGCGTGGCGGATGGGTTGTTACCTACCCTTACCACCTGGGGGGCGGCCCATCAGGAAGTCCAGGATCCAGTTGCAGAGGGAGGTGTTTAGTCCCAGGGTCCTTAGCTTAGTGATGAGCTTTGAGGACATTATGGTGTTGAACGCTGAGCTGCAGTCAATGAATAGCATTCTCACATAGGTGTTCCTTTTGTCCAGGTGTGAAAGGGCAGTGTGGAGCGCAATAGAGATTGCATCATCTGTGGATCTGTTGGGGCGGTATGTAAATTGGAGTGGGTCTAGGGTTTCTGGGATAATGCTGTTGATGTGAGCCATGAACAGCCTTTCAAAGCACTTCATGGCTACAGACATGAGTGCTGCGGGTCGGTTGTCATTTAGGCAGGTTACCTTAGTGTTCTTGGGCACAGGGACTATGGTGGTCTGCTTGAAACATGTTGGTATTACAGACTCAGACAGGGAGAGGTTGAAAATGTCAGTGAAGACACTTGCCTGTTGGTCAGCGCATGCTCGGAGTACACGTCCTGGTAATCCGTCTGGCCCTGCGGCCTTGTGAATGTTGACCTGTTTAAAGGTCTTACTCACATCGGCTACGGAGAGCGTGATCACACAGTCGTCCGGAACAGCTGATGCGCTCATGCATGTTTCAGTGTTACTTGCCTCGAAGCGAGCATAGAAGTAATTTAGCTCGTCTGGTAGGCTCGTGTCACTTGGCAGCTCGCGGCTGTGCTTCCCTTTGTACTCTGTAATAGTTTGCAAGCCCTGCCACATCCGACGAGCGTCGGAGCCGGTGTAGTACGATTCGATCTTAGTTCTGTATTGACGCTTTGCCTGTTTGATGGTTCGTTGGAGGGCATAGCGGGATTTCTTATAAGCTTCCGGGTTAGAGTCCCGCTCCTTGTGAAAGCGGCATCTTTCTTTTGGTGTTTTTCAGAGTCAGTAGAAAGGCCTCTTTAGTGTCCTAAGTTTTCATAACTGTGACCTTAATTGCCTACCGTCTGTAAGCTGTTAGTGTCTTAACGACCATTCCACAGGTGCATGTTCATCAATTGTTTATGGTTCATTGAACAAGCATGGGGAAACAGTGTTTAAACCCTTTACAATGAAGATCTGTGAAGTTATTTGGATTTTTTACGAATTATCTTTGAAAGACAGAGTCCTGGAAAAGGGATGTTTCTTTTTTTAACTGATATATTTATGGACGCAAACCCAGTCGTTCGTTCTAAATGTTCCGTTGCCATGCTGGCTGGCAATGCTCTTATCCCTCGCTAGCTAGCCAACTACGGCTAACACAGTCAGGTCAAACAGTGCAGCTAGAATAACAGCAAAGTATCTGCATGTCGGTTTGACCTGTTTTTCTATTGGAAATGTCTTTGTATATATATCCATAAAAATGATGCTGACTCATGATTTGGACTGGCTGAGAGAAGATGTCCGTCTCGTCCTGACATGTTAATTAAGTCTCAATATTGAACCAATGTTGCAAATGTCGAGAGACGGACAGCAACGTTTTGTACAAACCCCCCTGTTGTTTGCGAACCAAATGTTAGGCTAGAAGCAAGGGAAAATTATGTCTAGAGGCTTTTTACAGCGGAGATCAAGTTGATGAATTGTCTGATGGGACACTGAATGTGCAGGAATCTCTCACAGGCCGACCCATACTAAACAGGTTTCTTAGTGTGACTTAGAACGCGTCTCAAACAATCACAATGCTTGTTTTGACCAACCCGTTGTAGAATGATTGTTATTGTATAACCAACAGGAAGCTCTTCACTACATCTCTACGGCTCTTACCACAGTCAGGGTTGCCATGGATTCTGGAGCCCATCATTTCCCCTCCGTGCTGGTCGACACACCAACACTCTCCCCTGCTCTGGTCACACTGCAGCTGTCTGTAGTAGCCGTCCTCATCGCAGCTGGGGATATACATGCCTGGAAAAACACACACACACACACACATACACACACACACACTGTGTTGTTAAATATGTATGTACTTGGGGCTCTCTGCGCTGGCTCACATCGATGGAAGAGATAAGTGGTGCATAAATGAAAGACGTCAGCGCAGCTTGTAGACCTGTGAGGAGACTCAGACAGGAAGGAAGGAGAGGGAACACAGGAGGAGCTGTCTGTTGGGGAATGCCAGAGAGATACAGGGTGAGAGAGAGGGTAGACGAGATGGAGAAAGAGAGAGAGGGTAGAAGAGATGGAGAAAGAGAGAGAGGGGGACAGAAAAAACAGGGAGATGAGACAGAGAGAGAGAGCAGTAGTATTAGTAGTATTTATTAGGATCCCCAATGAGCTACTGCTGAGGCAGGGGCTGCTCTTCCTGGGGTCCAAACAGAAATCAAAACACAACTAATAAAATACATAATATACATAAAATACAGCACTACATTACAATTTAGTCATCTAGCTGACGCTCCCATCCAGAGAGACCCACAGCTAGTGCATTCATCTCAAGATAGCCAGATGACACAACCACGCATCACATAAAACTACATAATACAATACAAAATGTCTGTGTGTCTCAAAGAGAGAGAGAGAGATGGGGCTCCAGTCTGCTTTATTGAGCCTAGCTATGGCTTTATTCACAATGCATTCATCTATCTATTTACCCATGTATGTCTCTGTATGCCTTGATAGCATCATGTTAAAATGGTTGACAGTCCTGTGACAGTTCCCCTCTGTTTCAGCCTCCTCCCTTCAGACCATCTGTCAAACACAACTGTCCCTTTCCATAAACACTGTAGCGAGGGGGTGGAGTTACGAATGCCCCACAATAAGAGCTGAGACTAGGTATAAGACATTGAAGCCCAACGGGGAACTAACTGACAACTGTCTTCAAATATTTAAAGCCTGTTTTTGGATTGGTTCCTCCTTATCCTCAGTTGGTACCCATACTGCACCCATACTGCACCTTACTGCACCCATACTGCACCTAACTGTACCATACTGCACCTTACTGCACCCATACTGCACCTTACTGCACCTTACTGCACCATACGGTAACATACTGCACCTAACTGCACCTTACTGTACCATACGGTACCATACTGCACCTTACTGCACCTTACTGCACCATACGGTAACATACTGCACCTAACTGCACCTTACTGCACCTTACTGCACCCATACTGCACCTTACTGCACCCATACTGCACCTAACTGCACCTTACTGCACCATACGGTAACATACTGCACCCATACTGCACCTAACTGCACCTTACTGCACCATACGGTAACATACTGCACCTTACTGCACCCATACTGTACCATACTGCATCATACTGTACCACACTGCACCACACTGTACCATACTGCACCATACTGTACCATACTGCACCATACTGTACCATACTGCACCACACTGCACCATACTGCATCATACTGCACCATACTGTACCATACTGCACCATACTGCATCATACTGCACCATACTGTACCACACTGTACCACACTGTACCATACTGCACCATACTGTACCATACTGCACCATACTGTACCATACTGCACCATACTGCACCATACTGCATCATACTGCACCATACTGTACCATACTGCACCATACTGCATCATACTGCACCATACTGTACCACACTGTACCACACTGTACCACACTGCATCCATACTGTACCATACTGTACCATACTGCACCATACTGCATCCATACTGCACCATACTGTACCACACTGCATCCATACTGTACCATACTGCATCCATACTGCATCCATACTGCACCATACTGTACCATACTGCATCCATACTGTACCATGCTGCATCGTACTGCACCACACTGTACCACACTGTACCATACTGCGCCATACTGCATCATACTGCACCACACGGCACCATACTGCACCATACTGTACCATACTGCAACATATTGTACCATACTGTACCACACTGTACCATACTGTACCATATTGTACCATACTGCACCATACTGTACCATACTGCACCATATTGTACCATACTGCACCATACTGTACCATACTGCACCATATTGTACCATACTGCACCATACTGTACCATACTGCACCATATTGTACCATACTGCACCATACTGTACCATACTGCACCATATTGTACCATACTGCACCATACTGTAC
Organism: Coregonus lavaretus; assembly: GCF_964263955.1. Taxonomy (NCBI): domain Eukaryota; kingdom Metazoa; phylum Chordata; class Actinopteri; order Salmoniformes; family Salmonidae; genus Coregonus; species Coregonus lavaretus. The sequence goes on along the minus strand of NW_028167175.1, from coordinate 1,495,025 downwards.
CATACTGCACCATATTGTACCATACTGCACCATACTGTACCATACTGCACCATATTGTACCATACTGCACCATATTGTACCATTCTGCTGTAGGTGCAGTAGATATACTTGAGCAGAGGAGTAAAACCACAATCATGTCAGTCGGTCTGTTTTTGGTTTGGTTCCTTGTTGTCCTTGATTGGCCCCCGTACTGACAGGCCTGCCAATCACAACACTGGAAGGAGAGAGTCTCTCTCTCTCTCTCTCTCTCTCTCTCTCTCTCTCTCTCTCTCTCTCTCTCTCTCTCTCTCTCTCTCTCTCTCTCTAGGCAAAAGATCCATCAAAGGAAAGAAAGTGGTAGAAGAGAAAGATGATGATCAGCATCACAGGGGAGATCTTTCCCTTGTCTGTTACCTCTGTTGATGGGTCTGATCAGCATCACAGGGGGAGATCTTTCCATTGTCTGTTGCCTCTGTTGGTTTTCTTTCGACTGGTGTATTTATTTTGGTCTGGTCACCACTGGACACGAGCAGCAGTGTTACACCTCCCTCTGCATGATGGGGACCAAGGGCTGGTGGACACTGGGTCCAGAGTGACTGCTTTCCGTCTACAAGCTGCACAGAGACTTCTGTCCCAGCAGGGGGTGTGCTGGAGAGACACTGCTTGGGCTGTTCTGAGGAGAGCAGGGGATCATGGGTAGGCCAGGCGCTTGTTCTTATTGGATCTGGAGCAGTTCGATATGTCAGCCATTACTCTGTTCTCCCGCGCTGTGCTTTGGCCGTGGAAATACACTATCTGTTCACAGAGATGTTTCAAGGCCAGGAGCATGGATAATGGAGGAGTCACTGTTTCACAACCCACTCATCCAGACCAGAGTGCTGAACAGACACCAGGGGGTGTCTGTTCTGTGGGGAGGAGCAGACAGTGCATCATCAGTGGGTAGGGGGTGTCTGTTCTGTGGGGAGGAGCAGACAGTGCATCATCAGTGGGCAGGGGGTGTCTGTTCTGTGGGGAGGAGGAGACAGTGCAGCATCAGTGGGCAGGGGGTGTCTGTTCTGTGGGGAGGAGCAGACAGTGCATCATCAGTGGGCAGGGGTTGTCTGTTCTGTGGGGAGGAGCAGACAGTGCATCATCAGTGGGCAGGGGGTGTCTGTTCTGTGGGGAGGAGGAGACAGTGCAGCATCAGTGGGCAGGGGGTGTCAGTTCTGTGGGGGGGAGGAGACAGTGCAGCATCAGTGGGCAGGGGGTGTCTGTTCTGTGGGGAGGAGGAGACAGTGCAGCATCTGTTTTTTTCTTGTTCCAGGATGGTAGGGGTATTTTCTGTCCTGGGTGGGTGGTGTACAGGCCTAGGGTTGGGGCTGACTCTGGACCTATCCACTGGAGGGTCTAGGTATAGAGTAGCCAATAGGAGGAGGGTCTAGGTATAGAGTAGCCAACAGGAGGAGGGTCTAGGTATAGAGTAGCCAGGAGGAGGGTCTAGGTATAGAGTAGCCAGGATGAGGGTCTAGGTATAGTGTAGCCAGGAGGAGGGTCTAGGTATAGAGTAGCCAGGAGGAGGAGGGTCTAGGTATAGTGTAGCCAATAGGAGGAGGGTCTAGGTATAGTGTAGCCAGGAGGAGGGTCTAGGTATAGAGTAGCCAATAGGAGGAGGGTCTAGGTATAGAGTAGCCAACAGGAGGAGGGTCTAGGTATAGTGTAGCCAGGAGGAGGGTCTAGGTATAGTGTAGCCAGGAGGAGGGTCTAGGTATAGTGTAGCCAACAGGAGGAGGGTCTAGGTATAGTGTAGCCAATAGGAGGAGGGTCTAGGTATAGTGTAGCCAATAGGAGGAGGGTCTAGGTATAGTGTAGCCAGGAGGAGGGTCTAGGTATAGTGTAGCCAACAGGAGGAGGGTCTAGGTATAGTGTAGCCAATAGGAGGAGGGTCTAGGTATAGTGTAGCCAGGAGGAGGGTCTAGGTATAGAGTAGCCAACAGGAGGAGGGTCTAGGTATAGATTAGCCAATAGGAGGAGGGTCTAGGTATAGAGTAGCCAACAGGAGGAGGGTCTAGGTATAGAGTAGCCAACAGGAGGAGGGTCTAGGTATAGATTAGCCAATAGGAGGAGGGTCTAGGTATAGAGTAGCCAACAGGAGGAGGGTCTAGGTATAGAGTAGCCAATAGGAGGAGGGTCTAGGTATAGTGTAGCCAACAGGAGGAGGGTCTAGGTATAGAGTAGCCAATAGGAGGAGGGTCTAGGTATAGAGTAGCCAACAGGAGGAGGGTCTAGGTATAGAGTAGCCAACAGGAGGAGGGTCTAGGTATAGTGTAGCCAGGAGGAGGGTCTAGGTATAGTGTAGCCAACAGGAGGAGGGTCTAGGTATAGAGTAGCCAACAGGAGGAGGGTCTAGGTATAGATTAGCCAATAGGAGGAGGGTCTAGGTATAGAGTAGCCAACAGGAGGAGGGTCTAGGTATAGAGTAGCCAATAGGAGGAGGGTCTAGGTATAGTGTAGCCAACAGGAGGAGGGTCTAGGTATAGAGTAGCCAATAGGAGGAGGGTCTAGGTATAGAGTAGCCAACAGGAGGAGGGTCTAGGTATAGAGTAGCCAACAGGAGGAGGGTCTAGGTATAGAGTAGCCAACAGGAGGAGGGTCTAGGTATAGAGTAGCCAACAGGAGGAGGGTCTAGGTATAGAGTAGCCAACAGGAGGAGGGTCTAGGTATAGAGTAGCCAACAGGAGGAGGGTCTAGGTATAGAGTAGCCAATAGGAGGAGGGTCTAGGTATAGAGTAGCCAACAGGAGGAGGGTCTAGGTATAGAGTAGCCAACAGGAGGAGGGTCTAGGTATAGAGTAGCCAGGAGGAGGAGGGTCTAGGTATAGAGTAGCCAATAGGAGGAGGGTCTAGGTATAGAGTAGCCAACAGGAGGAGGGTCTAGGTATAGAGTAGCCAACAGGAGGAGGGTCTAGGTATAGAGTAGCCAGGAGGAGGAGGGTCTAGGTATAGAGTAGCCAATAGGAGGAGGGTCTAGGTATAGAGTAGCCAATAGGAGGAGGGTCTAGGTATAGTGTAGCCAGGAGGAGGGTCTAGGTATAGAGTAGCCAATAGGAGGAGGGTCTAGGTATAGAGTAGCCAACAGGAGGAGGGTCTAGGTATAGAGTAGCCAACAGGAGGAGGAGGGTCTAGGTATAGAGTAGCCAATAGGAGGAGGGTCTAGGTATAGAGTAGCCAATAGGAGGAGGGTCTAGGTATAGAGTAGCCAACAGGAGGAGGGTCTAGGTATAGAGTAGCCAGGAGGAGGGTCTAGGTATAGAGTAGCCAGGAGGAGGGTCTAGGTATAGAGTAGCCAATAGGAGGAGGGTCTAGGTATAGTGTAGCCAGGAGGAGGGTCTAGGTATAGAGTAGCCAATAGGAGGAGGGTCTAGGTATAGTGTAGCCAGGAGGAGGAGGGTCTAGGTATAGAGTAGCCAACAGGAGGAGGGTCTAGGTATAGAGTAGCCAACAGGAGGAGGGTCTAGGTATAGAGTAGCCAACAGGAGGAGGGTCTAGGTATAGAGTAGCCAACAGGAGGAGGGTCTAGGTATAGAGTAGCCAACAGGAGGAGGGTCTAGGTATAGAGTAGCCAACAGGGGGAGGGTCTAGGTATAGAGTAGCCAACAGGGGGAGGGTCTAGGTATAGAGTAGCCAATAGAAGGAGGGTCTAGGTATAGAGTAGCCAATAGGAGGAGGGTCTAGGTATAGAGTAGCCAACAGGAGGAGGGTCTAGGTATAGAGTAGCCAACAGGGGGAGGGTCTAGGTATAGTGTAGCCAGGAGGAGGGTCTAGGTATAGAGTAGCCAACAGGAGGAGGGTCTAGGTATAGAGTAGCCAATAGGAGGAGGGTCTAGGTATAGAGTAGCCAACAGGAGGAGGGTCTAGGTATAGAGTAGCCAACAGGGGGAGGGTCTAGGTATAGTGTAGCCAGGAGGAGGGTCTAGGTATAGAGTAGCCAACAGGAGGAGGGTCTAGGTATAGAGTAGCCAACAGGAGGAGGGTCTAGGTATAGAGTAGCCAACAGGAGGAGGAGGGTCTAGGTATAGAGTAGCCAACAGGAGGAGGAGGGTCTAGGTATAGAGTAGCCAACAGGAGGAGGGTCTAGGTATAGAGTAGCCAACAGGAGGAGGAGGGTCTAGGTATAGAGTAGCCAACAGGAGGAGGGTCTAGGTATAGAGTAGCCAGGAGGAGGGTCTAGGTATAGAGTAGCCAACAGGAGGAGGGTCTAGGTATAGAGTAGCCAACAGGAGGAGGAGGGTCTAGGTATAGAGTAGCCAACAGGAGGAGGGTCTAGGTATAGTGTAGCCAATAGGAGGAGGGTCTAGGTATAGAGTAGCCAATAGGAGGAGGGTCTAGGTATAGAGTAGCCAACAGGAGGAGGAGGGTCTAGGTATAGAGTAGCCAACAGGAGGAGGGTCTAGGTATAGTGTAGCCAATAGGAGGAGGGTCTAGGTATAGAGTAGCCAACAGGAGGAGGGTCTAGGTATAGTGTAGCCAGGAGGAGGAGGGTCTAGGTATAGAGTAGCCAGGAGGAGGAGGGTCTAGGTATAGAGTAGCCAATAGGAGGAGGAGGGTCTAGGTATAGTGTAGCCAACAGGAGGAGGGTCTAGGTATAGAGTAGCCAACAGGAGGAGGAGGGTCTAGGTATAGAGTAGCCAATAGGAGGAGGGTCTAGGTATAGAGTAGCCAACAGGAGGAGGAGGGTCTAGGTATAGAGTAGCCAATAGGAGGAGGGTCTAGGTATAGAGTAGCCAATAGGAGGAGGGTCTAGGTATAGAGTAGCCAACAGGAGGAGGGTCTAGGTATAGAGTAGCCAATAGGAGGAGGGTCTAGGTATAGAGTAGCCAGGAGGAGGGTCTAGGTATAGAGTAGCCAACAGGAGGAGGGTCTAGGTATAGTGTAGCCAGGAGGAGGGTCTAGGTATAGAGTAGCCAGGAGGAGGAGGGTCTAGGTATAGAGTAGCCAACAGGAGGAGGGTCTAGGTATAGTGTAGCCAACAGGAGGAGGGTCTAGGTATAGAGTAGCCAACAGGAGGAGGGTCTAGGTATAGAGTAGCCAACAGGAGGAGGGTCTAGGTATAGAGTAGCCAACAGGAGGAGGGTCTAGGTATAGTGTAGCCAACAGGAGGAGGGTCTAGGTATAGAGTAGCCAATAGGAGGAGGGTCTAGGTATAGAGTAGCCAACAGGAGGAGGGTCTAGGTATAGAGTAGCCAACAGGAGGAGGGTCTAGGTATAGTGTAGCCAACAGGAGGAGGGTCTAGGTATAGAGTAGCCAGGAGGAGGGTCTAGGTATAGAGTAGCCAACAGGAGGAGGGTCTAGGTATAGAGTAGCCAACAGGAGGAGGGTCTAGGTATAGAGTAGCCAATAGGAGGAGGGTCTAGGTATAGAGTAGCCAACAGGAGGAGGGTCTAGGTATAGTGTAGCCAACAGGAGGAGGGTCTAGGTATAGAGTAGCCAACAGGAGGAGGAGGGTCTAGGTATAGAGTAGCCAGGAGGAGGGTCTAGGTATAGTGTAGCCAATAGGAGGAGGGTCTAGGTATAGTGTAGCCAACAGGAGGAGGGTCTAGGTATAGAGTAGCCAACAGGAGGAGGGTCTAGGTATAGAGTAGCCAGGAGGAGGGTCTAGGTATAGAGTAGCCAACAGGAGGAGGGTCTAGGTATAGTGTAGCCAATAGGAGGAGGGTCTAGGTATAGTGTAGCCAACAGGAGGAGGGTCTAGGTATAGAGTAGCCAACAGGAGGAGGGTCTAGGTATAGAGTAGCCAGGAGGAGGGTCTAGGTATAGAGTAGCCAATAGGAGGAGGGTCTAGGTATAGAGTAGCCAACAGGAGGAGGAGGGTCTAGGTATAGTGTAGCCAATAGGAGGAGGGTCTAGGTATAGAGTAGCCAATAGGAGGAGGGTCTAGGTATAGAGTAGCCAATAGGAGGAGGGTCTAGGTATAGAGTAGCCAATAGGAGGAGGGTCTAGGTATAGAGTAGCCAACAGGAGGAGGGTCTAGGTATAGAGTAGCCAACAGGAGGAGGAGGGTCTAGGTATAGAGTAGCCAATAGGAGGAGGGTCTAGGTATAGAGTAGCCAATAGGAGGAGGGTCTAGGTATAGTGTAGCCAACAGGAGGAGGGTCTAGGTATAGAGTAGCCAACAGGAGGAGGGTCTAGGTATAGAGTAGCCAGGAGGAGGGTCTAGGTATAGAGTAGCCAACAGGAGGAGGGTCTAGGTATAGAGTAGCCAACAGGAGGAGGGTCTAGGTATAGAGTAGCCAACAGGAGGAGGAGGGTCTAGGTATAGAGTAGCCAGGAGGAGGGTCTAGGTATAGAGTAGCCAACAGGAGGAGGGTCTAGGTATAGAGTAGCCAACAGGAGGAGGGTCTAGGTATAGAGTAGCCAATAGGAGGAGGGTCTAGGTATAGAGTAGCCAATAGGAGGAGGGTCTAGGTATAGTGTAGCCAATAGGAGGAGGGTCTAGGTATAGAGTAGCCAACAGGAGGAGGGTCTAGGTATAGAGTAGCCAGGAGGAGGAGGGTCTAGGTATAGAGTAGCCAATAGGAGGAGGGTCTAGGTATAGTGTAGCCAGGAGGAGGGTCTAGGTATAGAGTAGCCAACAGGAGGAGGGTCTAGGTATAGAGTAGCCAATAGGAGGAGGGTCTAGGTATAGAGTAGCCAATAGGAGGAGGGTCTAGGTATAGAGTAGCCAACAGGAGGAGGGTCTAGGTATAGTGTAGCCAGGAGGAGGGTCTAGGTATAGAGTAGCCAATAGGAGGAGGGTCTAGGTATAGAGTAGCCAACAGGAGGAGGGTCTAGGTATAGAGTAGCCAACAGGAGGAGGGTCTAGGTATAGAGTAGCCAATAGGAGGAGGGTCTAGGTATAGAGTAGCCAACAGGAGGAGGGTCTAGGTATAGAGTAGCCAACAGGAGGAGGGT
>NW_028167175.1:1480619-1483119 GCF_964263955.1 Coregonus lavaretus | reverse complement strand
AGACCAAAATGGAGCTCTTTGGCATCAACTCAACTCGCCGTGTTTGGAGGAGGAGGAATGCTGCCTATGACCCCAAGAACACCATCCCCACGTCAAACATGGAGGTGGAAACATTATGCTTTGGGGGTGTTTTTCTGCTAAGGGGACAGGACAACTTCACCGCATCAAAGGGACGATGTACCGTCAAATCTTGGGTGAGAACCTCCTTCCCTCAGCCAGGGCATTGAAAATGGGTCATGGATGGGTATTCCAGCATGACAATGACCCAAAACACACGGCCAAGGCAACAAAGGAGTGGCTCAAGAAGAAGCACATTAAGGTCCTGGAGTGGCCTAGCCAGTCTCCAGACCTTAATCCCATAGAAAATCTGTGGAGGGAGCTGAAGGTTCGAGTTGCCAAACGTCAGCCTCAAAACCTTAACGACTTGGAGAAGATCTGCAAAGAGGAGTGGGACAAAATCCCTCCTGAGATGTGTGCAAACCTGGTGGCCAACTACAAGAAACGTCTGACCTCTGTGATTGCCAACAAGGGTTTTGCCACCAAGTACTAAGTCATGTTTTGCAGAGGGGTCAAATACTTATTTCCCTCATTAAAATGCAAATCAATTTATAACATTTTTGACATGCGTTTTTCTGGATTTTTCTGTTGTTATTCTGTCTCTCGCTGTTCAAATAAACCTACCATTAAAATTATAGACTGATCATGTACTCCTGAGTGGTGCAGTGGTCTAAGGCACTGCATCGCAGTGCTAACTGTGCCACTAGAGATCCTGGTTCGAATCCAGGCTCTGTCGCAGCCGGCCGTGACCAGGAGACTCATGGGCGGTGCACAATTGGCCCAGGGTAGGGGACGGAATGGCCGGCAGGGATGTAGCTCAGTTGATAGAGCATGGTGTTTGCAACGCCAGGGTTGTGGGTTCGATTCCCACGGGGGGCCAGTATAAAAAAAAAGATGTATTCACTAACTGTAAGTCGCTCTGGATAAGAGCGTCTGCTAAATGACTTAAATGTAAATCATGTCTTTGTCAGTGGGCAAACGTACAAAATCAGCAGGGGATCAAATACTTTTTTCCCTCACTGTATGTTTCACCCTGATCCGTTATTCTTCAGTAGTTGTATGAATGTTGTTGTGATGTCATGTTGTTGTACTGACATGTTGTTCTCTTTCTGTCCTCTGTCTCTCCTCCCTCTGGCTGAGAATGTGCTAATTTGGGTATAGCTCTTTATGGGTGAAGGTTTCATTATGGACTGACATCATTGAGATGTCAGCTGTGAATCAGTGCATAAAGGAGTGTACTGGAAGAGAGGAGAGAGAGAGAGAGAGAGAGAGAGAGAGAGAGAGAGAGAGAGAGAGATAGAGAGAGAGAGTGAGAGAGAGAGAGCAGAGAGGAGAGAGTAAGAGAGAGAGAGAGAGAGAGAGCAGAGAGAGTAGAGAGGAGAGAGAGAGAGAGAGCAGAGAGGAGAGAGAGAGAGGGAGAGAGAGGGAAAGAGAGAAAGAAAGAGAGAGAGAGAAAGAGGGAAAGAGAGAGAGAGAGAGAGAGAGAGAGAGAGAGAGAGTAGAGAGAGTGAGAGAGAGAGAGAGAGAGTGTGAGAGAGAGAGAGAGAGAGAGAGAGAGAGAGAGAGAGTGTGAGAGAGAGAGAGAGAGAGAGAGAGAGAGAGAGAGAGAGAGAGAGAGAGAGAGAGAGAGAGAGAGAGAGGCGGTGCCAGCTCCAGGGACACAAAAGCACACACACTCACCAGAGGTGGTACCAGGTCCAGGCTTGCCTGAGTTGTTCTGCTTGGCGTTTCCATGGAGCAGTTGGAACCAGTCTCTGAGGCGGTCTCCAAGGTCTGCCAGGTCCTGTCCAGTACAGCTCTCCGCTGAGGGGAGGAGAGGGGAAGCCTACAGCTCATAACATAACACTGGCACACACACACACACACACACACACACACACACACACACACACACACACACACACACACACACACACACACACACACACACACACACCACACACACACACACACACACACACAGACACACACACACACACACACACACACACACACACACACACACACACACACACACACACACACACACAGACACACACACACACACACACACACACACACACACACACACACACACACACACACACCACACACACACACACACACACACACACAGACACACACACACACACAGACACACACACACACACACACACATACACACACAGACACACACACACAACCACACACAGACGCAAACAGACACACACACACACACACAGACACACACAGACACACACACACACACAGACACACACAGACACACACACTCACACACACACACACACACACACACACACACACAGACACACACACAGACGCAAACAGACACACACAGACACACACACAGCTGGCCTGGGACTCACCTTCCCCGAGGTAACCATCATTTATATCCATCACTAACATACAGTAGGACAGGTCTCATTGAGTCCACAACTACCTC
>NW_028167175.1:1454834-1480419 GCF_964263955.1 Coregonus lavaretus | reverse complement strand
CTCTGACAGAACAACACACTGACAGAACAACACACTCTGACAGAACAACACACTCTGACAGAACAACACACTCTGACAGAACAACACACTCTGACAGATCAACACACTGACAGAACAACACACTCTGACAGAACAACACACTCTGACAGAACAACACACTCTGACAGAACAACACACTCTGACAGAACAACACTCTGACAGAACAGCTGTTAGGTAGCAGGACTGTGACTGTATGAAAGCAGAGAGCAGCTACTGTGTGTGTGTGTGCTTGCCGTGTTTGTCCTCGGTCTCTGTGATGGGGGCGGCAGCGGTGACACAGGGACACATGCCCTGGCATTTAACACTCAGCTCCTTCCCTGTTAGACAGCCCTGCTGCTCCAACTTACACTGGAGGAGAGAGAGAGATAGGAGGGGAGAGAGAGAGAGGGAGAGAGAGAGGGAGGGGGAAGAGAATGGAGAGAGAGAGAGAGGGGGGGAGAGAGGGTGGAAGAGAGAGGAGAGGGGGGGGAGGAGAGAGGGTGGAAGAGAGTGGAGAGAGAGGGAGGGGGGAGAGAGAGGAGAGGGGGGAGAGAGAGAGAGGATAAAGCAAGAGGGAGAGAGGTAGAGAGAGACAGAGAGAGAGAGTGATTACACTGCAGTTCAGCAACAGGAAAAATCTACATAGCCATATACACTACATGACCAAAAGTATGTGGACACCTGCTAGTCGAATATCTCATTCCAAAATCATGGGAATTAATATGGAGTTGGTCCCCCTTTGCTGCTATAACAGCCTCCACTCTTCTGGGAAGGCTTTCCACTAGACAACAGTACAGGATGCACACAGTGGGATATTTAGCACATAGTGGGATAGATAGGACTACATTAGCTGTGAAATGCTATCATCATTTCAAATTATAATGGTTTACACTTTCAATGTTGTACACTGGTAGGATATACTTAAGAACAGATGAAAATAATTCCACACAGGGAAAGAGAGTGGGAAAGAGAGGAAAGAGAGTGGGAGAGAGAGTGGGAGAGAGAGTGGGGAAAGAGAGGGGGGGGAAAGAGAGGGGGGAGACGAGGGAGAGGCAGAGAGAGAGAGGAGGAGAGAGAGAGGGGGAGAGAGGGAGAATTGAATTGAGAGAGAGAGAGAGGAGGCTAGAGAGAGGGGGAGAGGGATAATTGAAGTGTGAGAGAGAGGAAGATTAGAGAGAGGGAGAGAGAGAGGAGGAGATAGAGAGAGAGGGGGAGAGAGAGGAGGAGAGAGAGAGGGGGAGGGGGATAATTGAATTGAGAGAGAGTAGGAGAGAGAGGGGGGAGAGAGGGAGAATTGAATTGAGAGAGAGAGGGGGAGAGAGAGAGAGGAGGAGGGATGTTAGTACCTGAGAGGCATAGTTGTGGCTGTCTGTACCACACACAGGGGAGGCAGCAGCCACAGGGCAAGGCTTACAGGTGTTCTCCTGAGGCTTCAGCTCTACAGGCTGTCTGCTTCTACAGAGGAAATATAGATGAGTTAACAGACAACGCCAACTTGCTTATCTATAATAACTACTGTAATGCAACTTCTACATTTACATTTTAGTCATTTAGCAGACGCTCTTATCCAGAGCCACTTACAGTTAGTGAGTGCATACATTATTTTTTTTATTTTTTTCATACTGGCCCCCCGTGGGAATCGAACCCACAACCCTGGCGTTGCTGCTCTACCAACTGAGCTACATCCCTGTCTCCATCCTCTCTCCTAATGTTATCTGTCTTTCTCTCTCTGCTCTCTATTTCTCTCTCTCCTCTCTCCTCTTTCCATCCTCTCTCCTCTGCTCTCTCCCTCTTCTTTCCTACTCTCCAGCTTCTCTCTCCTCTCTCCTCTTTCCTGCCTCTGTCCTCCTCTCTCACTCCTCTCTCACTCCTCTCTCCCTCCTCTCTCTCCTCTCTTCCTCCTTTCTCCCTAATCTCTTCCTCTTTTATTCCTCCTCTCCCCCTCCTCTCTCTCCCTTCCTCCTCTCTCTCCTCTCTCCCTGCTCTCTCTCCTCTCTTCCTCCTCTCTCCCTCATCTCTCCTGCCTGTCTCCATCCTCTCTCCTAATTTTCTCTGTCTTTCTCTCTCTCCTCTCTATTTCTCTCTCTCCATCCTCCTTCCATCTTCTCTCCTCTGCTCTCCCCCTCTTCTTTCCTACTCTCCAGCTTCTCTCTCCTCTCTCCTCTTTCCTGCCTCTGTCCTCCTCTCTCATTTGAATGAGCAATCTGTTTTAAAACACTATGTCAACTTGACTTGGCTTGTTCACCTCCTCTACTGAACATTGGGGTTCATACTTAGTGAGCAGCACATCTGCTTCCAAAATCAAACCCCCATAGCTTCCTGTACTCTACATTAGCATTAGCATTAGCATTAGCATTAGCAGGGCCTCTTACTTAATGATGCTGAGCAGGGTTAGCAGTTAGCACGGTTGTGTTCGTGCTTATAACCCTTTATTCCACACCACTGTCGCTCCCTCATCTCATCTCAAGTGTAGCTTCAAAAGATTAAGCTGTTTTATTGAGAAAGATAAATGCCTTGCTGTCACTGCATTTAGGGAATAATGTTTCAATCCGTTAAACGTCTTCTTCCGATTACATTTGCTCGACTACTATTTCTGTTTTTCATGAGAAGCTGATTATGATCCCAGAGATGGACAGCAGTGGGGCATTGTGTTGCCATGGCTACCGTGGTTGTTATGGCATTTATTATTGTGGCCCCATCCTTTAAATTAGGTTTTGAAGCCTGAGGTTCAGAAGCTAGGGTATCTATCAAATGTATTTCAATCTCATGCTTTGACTTAGATAAAATGTGTCATAAATAATAATAGCCCAAAGGTTAATCCGTAAAGATCATGTGTATCGTGTATCTAGGCTACGGCTACTGGGCAAAGGGAGAATATTATTAACTATGTAGAATAACACCCAAGAGAGATACTCTTCCTGCTTATTGTGTGTATGTGTGTGTGTGTGTGTGTGTGTGTGTGTGTGTGTGTGTGTGTGTGTGTGTGTGTGTGTGTGTGTGTGTGTATGTATGTGTGTGTATGTGTGTGTGTGTGTGTGTGTGTGTGTGTGTGTGTGTGTGTGTGTGTGTGTGTGTGTGTGTGTGTGTGTGTGTGTGTTTGTGTGTGTGTGTGTGTGTGTGTGTGTGTGTGTATGTCTGATGCAGAACAAAACAGTATGAGGGAAGTGTCACATTTTGTTTGACTACTTTTTTATGGATGCATCCCAAATGGTAACCTATTCCCTACAAAGTGCACTACTTTTGAGGAGAGCCCTATAGTCAAAAGTAGTGCGCTATAAAGGAAATAGGGTGCCATTTGGGATGCATCGCATACCTTTTTAATTAATCATGGCACAGCAGGAGTGTTCTAGTTGAAATGACATCACTCTGGCCGTACTGACGTTGGCACGACGACAGGGATGTAATGAATAGTGCTGCTATTCAGAAGACATGCTGACAGATACCAGCTGTCAACGAAAACACCATGGAATATCCACACAGCAATCTGACAATGGGTGCATGTCTTTAAGCTCGCCTGGTGTCGCGGGTGAGCACAGTTTTCACTCTAGGACCAATGATATGCAGACTCCCTGGTGTCGCGGGTGAGCACAGTTTTCACTCTAGGACCAATGATATGCAGACTCCCTGGTGTCCCGGGTGAGCACAGTTTTCACTCTAGGACCAATGATATGCAGACTCCCTGGTGTGCCGGGTGAGCACAGTTTTTCCCTCCAGGACCAATGATATGCAGACTCCCCCCACCAGATGCCTCTGCCTGTGTATCTCTAAGTGATTGATTCATTGATTGATTGCCCACCTGTGCTCCAGCTTCTTCCGGTTGACATTGACACACATGGCTCTCTGGTAACCCTGGGCAACACAGATCTTGTGGCGGCTACACTTCACCTTCTGGCACGGATCCTTGGTGGTGTCCACAGCTGGAGGAGGAGGAGGAGGAGGAGGAGGAGGAGGAGGAGGAGGAGGAGGAGGAGGAGGAGGAGGAGGAGGAGAAGGAGGAGAAGAAGAAGGAAATCAAAGTACATTTTCTGATCACATAAATTATTTTATAGCTTTTTAACCGCACCACCAGAGAAATGCAGACGGTACGGCACCCCGGTTTTAGTGGTTAAGGGCCTTGTTGAAGGGCACAACGGCTGTAGAGACACATAGCAGGTATGACACATAGCAGGTATGATACACAGCAGGTATGATACATAGCAGGTATGATACATAGCAGGTATGATACATAGCAGGTATGATACATAGCAGGTATGACACATAGCAGGTATGATACATAGCAGGTATGATACATAGCAGGTATGATACATAGCAGGTATGATACATAGCAGGTATGATACATAGCAGGTATGATACATAGCAGGTATGATACAGGTATGAAGTGGTAGGCCACACAAGCTCACAGAACAGGACCGCTGAGTGCTGAACACTACCAAGTTCCAAACTGCCTCTCGAAGCAACGTCAGCACAATAACTGTTCGTCGGGAGCGTCATGAAATGGGTTTCCATGGCCGAGCAGCCACAAACATGTCTAAGATCACCATGCTGGAGTGGGGTAAAGCTCGCCGCCATTGGACTCTGGAGCAGTGGAAACGCGTTCTCTGAAGTGATGAATCACACTTCACCATTTGGCAGTCCGACGGACTAATCTGGGTTTGGCGAATGGCAGGATAACGCTACCTGCCCGAATGCATAGTGCCAACTGTAAAGTTTGGTGGAAGAGGAGGAATAATGGTCTGGGGCTGTTTTTCATGGTTCGGGCTAGGCCCCTTAGTTCCAGTGAAGGGAAATCTTAACACTACAGCATACAATGACATTTTAGATGATTCTGTGCTTCCAACTTTGTGGCAACAGTTTGAGGAAGGCCATTTCCTGTTTTAGCATGACAATGCCCCCGTGCACAAAGCGAGGTCCATACAGAAATGGATGGTCGAGATCGGTGTGGAATAACTTGACTGGCCTGCACAGAGCCCTGACCTCAACCCCATGGAACACCTTTGGGATGAATTGGAACGCCGACTGTGAGCCTTGGCCTAATCACCCAACATCAGTGCCCGACCTCACTAATGCTCTTGTGCAGCAATGTTCCAACATCTAGTGGAAAGCCTTCCCAGAAGAGTGGAGGCTCCATATTAATGCCCATGATTTTGGAATGAGATGTTCGACGAGCAGGTGTCCACATACTTCTGGTATGTAGTGTATTTTGACTTACTGCAGTGAGTCAAAACTGAATATTATTGTCAGCGCTACAAGAGAAAACACACAGCTTACAGCTGTTCTCTAGTGTCTCTTGACAGACAGTCCTTCTGTTTTACAGACTGTCTGATATAACAGCTGTTCTCTAGTGTCTCTTGACAGACAGTACTTCTGTTTTACAGACTGAAATAACAGCTGTTCTCTAGTGTCTCTTGACAGACAGTACTTCTGTTTTACAGACTGATATAACAGCTGTTCTCTAGTGTCTCTTGACAGACAGTACTTCTGTTTTACAGACTGATATAACAGCTGTTCTCTAGTGTCTCTTGACAGACAGTACTTCTGTTTTACAGACTGAAATAACAGCTGTTCTCTAGTGTCTCTTGACAGACAGTACTTCTGTTTTACAGACTGACTGATATAACAGCTGTTCTCTAGTGTCTCTTGACAGACAGTACTTCTGTTTTACAGACTGACTGATATAACAGCTGTTCTCTGGTGTCTCTTGACAGACAGTACTTCTGTTTTACAGACTGTCTGATATAACAGCTGTTCTCTAGTGTCTCTTGACAGACAGTACTTCTGTTTTACAGACTGTCTGATATAACAGCTGTTCTCTAGTGTCTCTTGACAGACAGTACTTCTGTTTTACAGACTGATATAACAGCTGTTCTCTAGTGTCTCTTGACAGACAGTACATCTGTTTTACAGACTGTCTGATATAACAGCTGTTCTCTAGTGTCTCTTGACAGACAGTACTTCTGTTTTACAGACTGATATAACAGTAAGTAAACAACAACCAAGCAAATACATTTCACCTCCATAATATAACAATATCTGCCACTTTGCAGACGCTATTATCCAAAGCAAATTACAGTCACGTGTGCATGCATTTTATACAGTGTGGCCCCAGCGGGAATCAAACAAACAACCCTTGGTTTTGCAAGCGCCATGCTTTACCGACTGAGCCACACAGGACTACTCCATCCATACCAAATTCCTACACTTCCTATCTCATTGGGTATCTCTCTGATTACCTATGATTATTACTCTGACGTGTACCTATGATGAAAATTACAGGCCTCTCTCATGTTTTTAAGTGGGAGAACTTGCACAATTGGTGGCTGACTAAATACTTTTTTTCCCCACTGTATGTGGTCTGTCATACGGTATATTGGTAAGAAGCCAATTTGACATTTGCTCAGGACATTGTTTTCACTGAGGAAATGTTGTAGTCCGCTTTCTCTCTCTCTCCCTCTCTCTCTGTTCCTCTCTCGCTCTTGCTCTCTCATTATCGTTCCCTCTCTCTCTGTTCCTCTCTCTCTCTCTCTCTCTCTCTCTCTATTCCTCTCTCTCTCTCTCCCTCCCTCCCTCCCTCCCTCCCTCCCTCCCTCCCTCCCTCCCTCCCTTCACAGCAGGTTGAATGGTTCATTGCCAACCTTGTTTGCACTAATGGACCAAATTACCTTTATAGTGTGTTACAGAGAGAGAGCACAGAGCTCTGGTTAAAAGTAGTGCACTATAAAGGGGCTAGGGTGCCATTTGGGATACAGCCATAGAGTCTATGGTCACCTGCCAGTATCAGTACGAGAGGGGATGTCACGTCAGGCTGTCTCATCGATTCCCTCAATATGTTGGCAGGAAGGTATTTTAGGAGGCTCGTTTAGGAAAATATGAAGCTGTCAAATCCTGAGTCAGCTCATAGCAGCTGCTTTGTAGTCAACAGACAACACGGTCAACAAACCTGGGCTCTGGTCAAAAGTAGTACGCTACAGTGCCTTCAGAAAGATTTCACACCCCTTAACCTTTTCCACATTTTGTTGTGTTACAAAGTGAGATTAAATTGATTAAATTGTAATTTTTTTGTCAATGATCTACACAAAATACTCTGTAATGTCAAAGTGGAAGAAGAATCCTAACATTTGTAAAAAATTAATGAAAAATAAAACACTAATATATCTTCATTAGATAAGTATTCAACCCCCTGAGTCAATACATGTTGGAATCACATTTGGCAGTGATTACAGCTGTAAGTCTTTCTGGGTAAGTCTCTAAGAGCTTTCCACAACCATTTTTAGGTCTTGCCATAGATTTTCAAGCAGATTAAAGTCAAAACTTTAACTCGGCCACTCAGGAACATTCACTGTCTCCTTGGTTAGTAGATTTGGCCTTGTGTTTTAGGTTATTGTCCTGCTGAAAGGCAAATTCATCTCCCAGTGTCTGGTGGAAAGTAGACTGAACCAGGTTTTCCTCTAGGATTTTGCCTTGGCTTAGCTCCATTCTGTTTATTTTTTATCCTGAAAAACTCCCCAGTCCTTAACGATTACAAGCATACCCATAACATGATGCAGCCACCACTATCCTTGAAAATATGGAGAGTGGTACTCAGTGTTGTATTTGATTTGCTCCAAACAAAATGCTTTGTATGAATAGTGAATTGCTTTGCCACATTTTCTACAGTATTACTTTGAATACA
This sequence comes from Coregonus lavaretus, assembly GCF_964263955.1. Classification (NCBI taxonomy): domain Eukaryota; kingdom Metazoa; phylum Chordata; class Actinopteri; order Salmoniformes; family Salmonidae; genus Coregonus; species Coregonus lavaretus. The sequence goes on along the minus strand of NW_028167175.1, from coordinate 1,472,732 downwards.
GGGAATAGGGTGCCAGTTGAATACAGGGAATAGGGTGCCAGTTGAATACAGGGAATAGGGTGCCAGTTGAATACAGGGAATAGGGTGCCAGTTGAATACAGGGAATAGGGTGCAGAGCCAGAGATCTACCTCCACAGATATGTTGCGTAGGTGACTAGATGACACTGAGTATGTTTACATGCACACTAATAATTCGATATTAAACTGATTATCGCAGTAGGCAGATTATCCAATAGTCATGTAAACACCTTACTCTGCTTATCTTAATAGGTGTAAGATCAAAATCGAAGTTAGCATACGCCGATTGAAACACCTGGTTTTCTGAGCAATCTTTCAAATTATTAGGACATGTAAACACCTTAATCGGCGTTCCAGCTGTCTATTTGATCAAATATGCTTCCCAAAAATAACATGATCGCCGTGGTAGAACGTTTAAACTATGTATCTATGTATTTAGATTGTAGTTAGGTATTGTAGGTAGTTATCGTGGGTTGTTGTATGTAATTATTGTAGGTTAGTATTGTATTCGGCTGTGCCGGGTGTAGCACGAAGCTAGCTAGCTAACCCACCACCTGGACTAGCTGGCAAGTAGCTATTAGCAACGGTATAGTTGTTTCACGCCTGAGAGTGCCTGTAATTACGCCAGCTGGCTGCCTACAATAATTACATACAATAATTGCCTACCATTCAGCTGTTTTCTAACCTCATTGTCTGAACCGTTAACGTTAGGTAGCAAGTGGCTACTGTGCTTGAAATTTAGCTAGCTTGTTGCTACCTGGATAGCTACTAGTAAACAATAGCTGGAACGACCGAGCGAACAGACGCGAACTGGCTGAGTCAATTCAGTGGCTAGCTTTGCACTTGGCTAGCTAACAGTAGCTGCTAGGGGTAAGTCATAACCTACATTTGTGTTTTTTTTTTTTTTTTACATATTGATAGCCCGAGTCGTTCAAGGAACTCGGGACATGGGTGACTAGTTAACGTTAGTTTGGCTCTCTCTGTGTGTTCGTGCCGTGAAAGGAGGGGTTCTTCTTTGTCTGAAAGCAATGGCTAGCTAGTTTGCTAACTATTCTAGCTAACTAACTGGCTGAATAAGTTGACGACGGACTCGCTCAAGCTGTCGGGACTACCCACAACGTTAGACACGGACACGAACGATCTGCTTGCGTGTTGATACACTGGTGGTTTGTTGTGGCCGGCATGCTAGCTGGCTGTGGCGTCTTGTGACGAGGTGCCCGGACGATTTTCACGGAATAATACTGCACCTAGTTAGCTAGCTGAATAAACTAAGTTAGTCTATTCATAGAAAACATTGAACCGCTGTAGTTTACAACAATTATAGTTTCTGAGGTGGAAGTTGGTCAAGTTATATTTGGGGGTTGTGGTGAGGGAGGCCCCGCTCTCTCCTTTCCCAGATGCTTAGTTCGTTTCATTCCGATCTCCTCTGCATTATTGTAGCCATCTGCTGCAGCCTGTCAACTATGCCTCTGCCTATCCCTGTTCTCTCCTCTCCGCACAGGCTACACAAACGCCTCACACCGCGTGGCTGCTGCCTCTCTAACCTGGTGGTCCCTGCACGCACCTCCCACGTGGAGTTCCAGGTCTCAGGCAGCCTCTGGAACTGCCGTTCTGCTGCCAACAAGGCAGAGTTCATCTCAGCCTATGCTACCCTCCAGTCCCTCGACTTCTTGGCGCTGACGGAAACATGGATTACCACTGAAAACACTGCTACTCCTGCTGCTCTCTCCTTGTCTGACCATGTGTTCTCGCATACCCCGAGAGCATCTGGTCAGCGGGGTGGTGGCACAGGAATCCTCATCTCTCCCAAGTGGACATTCTCAATTTTTCCCCTGACCCATCTGTCTATCTCCTCATTTGAATTCCATGCTGTCACAGTCACTAGCCCATTTAAGCTTAATATCCTTGTCATCTATCGCCCTCCAGGTTCCCTTGGAGAGTTCATCAATGAGCTTGACGCCTTGATAAGTTCCTTTCCTGAGGATGGCTCACCCCTCACAGTTCTGGGGGATTTCAACCTCCCTACGTCTACATTTGACTCATTTCTCTCTGCCCCTTCTTTCCACTCCTCTCCTCTTTTGACCTCACCCTCTCACCGTCCCCCCCTACTCACAAGGCAGGCAATACGCTTGACCTCATCTTTACTAGATGCTGTTCTTCTACTAATCTCACTGCAACTCCCCTCCAAGTCTCCGACCACTACTTTGTATCCTTTTCTCTCTCCCTCTCCTCCAACACTACTCACTCTGCCCCTACACAGATGGTAATGCGCCGTCGCAACCTTCGCACTCTCTCTCCCGCTACTCTCTCCTCTTCCATCCTATCATCTCTTCCCTCTGCTCAATCCTTCTCCCTCCAATCTCCTGATTCTGCCTCCTCAACCCTCCTCTCCTCCCTTTCTGCATCCTTTGACTCTCTATGTCCCCTATCCTCCCGGCCGGCTCGGTCCACCCCTCCAGCTCCGTGGCTTGATGACTCATTGCGAGCTCACAGAACAGAGCGGAAATAGAAGAAAACTAGACTCCCTGCGGACCTGGCATCTTTTCACTCCCTCCTCTCTACATTTTCTTCATCTGTTTCTGCTGCTAAGGCCACTTTCTACCACTCTAAATTCCAAGCATCTGCCTCTAACCCTAGGAAGCTCTTTGCCACATTCTCCTCCCTGCTGAATCCCCCCCCCCCCCCCATCCTCCCTCTCTGTGGATGACTTCGTCAACCATTTTGAAAAGAAGGTTGACGACATCCGATCCTCGTTTGTTAAGTCAAATGACACTGCTGGTCCTGCTCACACTGCCCTACCCTATGCGTTGACTTCTTTCTCCCCTCTCTCTCCAGATAAAATCTTGCGACTTGTGACGGCAGGCCGCCCAACAACCTGCCCGCTTGACCCTATCCCCTCCTCTCTTCTCCAGACCATCTCCGGTGACCTTCTCCCTTACCTCACCTCGCTGATCAACTCATCCTTGACCGCTGGCTATGTCCCTTCCGTCTTCAAGAGAGCGAGAGTTGCACCCCTTCTCAAAAAACCAACACTCGATCCCTCTGATGTCAACAACTACAGACCAGTATCCCTTCTCTCTTTTCTCTCCAAAACTATTGAGCGTGCCGTCTTTAGCCAACTCTCTTGCTATCTCTCTCAGAATGACCTTGATCCAAACCAGTCAGGTTTCAAGACTGGTCATTCAACTGAGACTGCTCTTCTCTGTGTCACGGAGGCTCTCCGCACTGCTAAAGCTAACTCTCTCTCCTCTGCTTTTGTCCTTCTAGACCTGTCTGCTGCCTTTGATACTGTGAACCATCAGATCCTCCTCTCCACCCTCTCCGAGCTGGGCATCTCCGGCGCGGCTCACTCTTGGATTGCGTCCTACCTGACCGGTCGCTCCTACCAAGTGGCGTGGCGAGAAGCTGTCTCCGCACCACGTGCTCTCACCACTGGTGTCCCCCAGGGCTCAGTTCTAGGCCCTCTCCTATTCTCGCTATACACCAAGTCACTTGGCTCTGTCATATCCTCACATGGCCTCTCCTATCATTGCTACGCTGACGACACACAACTAATCTTCTCCTTTCTCCCTTCTGATAACCAGGTGGCGAATCGCATCTCTGCATGTCTGGCAGACATATCAGTATGGATGACGGATCACCACCTCAAGCTGAACCTTGGCAAGACGGAGCTGCTCTTCCTCCCGGGGAAGGACTGCCTGTTCCATGATCTCGCCATCACGGTTGACAACTCCGTTGTGTCCTCCTCCCAGAGTGCGAAGAGCCTTGGCGTGACCCTGGACAACACCCTTTCGTTCTCCGCTAACATCAAGGCGGTGACCCGATCCTGTAGGTTCATGCTCTACAACATTCGGAGAGTACGACCCTGCCTTACACAGGAAGCGGCACAGGTCCTAATCCAGGCACTTGTCATCTCCTGTCTGGATTACTGCAACTCGCTGTTGGCTGGGCTCCCTGCCTGTGCCATTAAACCCCTACAACTCATCCAGAATGCCGCAGCCCGTCTGGTGTTCAACCTTCCCAAGTTCTCTCACGTCACCCCGCTCCTCCGCACACTCCACTGGCTTCCAGTTGAAGCTCGCATCTGCTACAAGACCATGGTGCTTGCCTACGGAGCTGTGAGGGGAACGGCACCTCCGTACCTTCAGGCTCTGATCAGTATATATATATATATATATATATTGTAAAGTGGTTGTCCCACTGGCTATAAGGTGAATGCACCTATTTGTAAGTCGCTCTGGATAAGAGCGTCTGCTAAATGACGTAAATGTAAATGTTAATGTAAATGTTGATTTTGATTGGTGATTTTCTGCATTTATCAGACTAACATCAGGTAGCCTGATTTCAGACGTGTCCATGTAAACATGATTATTAGGGAAATCGTTGTTCTTACAAAGCATGTAAACGTTTTAATCAAACCATTATATTAATCTGATTATCCACAATAATCACATTATTGTGGGCATGTAACCATACTCACTATGGGAGCTACCGTAATAATAATAATAATAATATGCCATTTAGCAGACGCTTTTATCCAAAGCGACTTACAGTCATGTGTGCATACATTTTTACGTATGGGTGGTCCCGGGGATGGAACCCACTACCCTGGCGTTACAAGCGCCGTGCTCTACCAGCTGAGCTACAGAGGACCAGTCACAGGAGAGAGGGCTGTGAATAGAGCATTACAAGCAAGGAGGGGAACACAGAGGTATGAAAAGGCAGGGGATGGCGTCGCGCCAGTAACCGAAAAGTTTGCTGGTTCGAATACCCGAGCTCCTGATTGGCTCCAGGGGGGCCGTACTACTATGGCTGACCCTGTAAAACAATACATTACACCGGACTGTCACGGTTTCGGCCGAGGCTGCTCCTCCTCCTTGTTCGGGCAGGTTTCAGCGGTCGTCGTCCCCGGAGTACTAGCTGCCACCGATCTATGTTTCATGTTCGTTTGGTTTTGTCTTGATGTTGTACACCTGTGTCTAGTTAGTCCTCATTAGTGTCCCATTTTAGTTCTCGTTGTGTGTGTTTGGTGTTGTGTGTGATTGCTCCTCTGTTTGGTGTTCTGAGCTACGTATCTTCCCTCCGTTGTTTGGAGAGGTTTTCGCACATGTTAGTGCGCCTTTTGTTTGACGCCTGTGTGCGCCTTTATTTCGCCTCCGGGCTTATGGTTCTCGTGTACTACGTGAATAACTCACTAAAGTCTTTTGGACTAAGCTTCTGCGTCCTGCGCTTGATTCCTGCACCACACCCACCTTCAGCACCCTGACACGGACCTATGTATGTGACAATAAAACATCATTATCATTTCAGTATCATTACATTATCATTATCATTGCAACATCATTATCATTACAAAATCATTATCATTACAAAATCATTATCATAATTATCATTACAACATCATTATCATTACGACATCATTATCGTTACAGCATCATTATCATTACAACATCATTATTATTACAAAGTCATTATCATTTCAACATCATTATCATTACAAAATCATTATTAATTAGCTATAGGAAATCAACTGAGCAATGGACAGAAGGAATATGCTCAACTCTGTTGAGGGACATCTGGTGCTGCTATTCTGGTGCTGCTGTACTGGTGCTGCTGTACTGGTGCTGCTGTACTGGTGCTACTGTACTGGTGCTACTGTACTGGTGCTACTGTACTATACTGGTGCTACTGTACTGGTTCTACTGTACTGGTGCTACTGTACTGTACTGGTGCTACTGTACTGGTGCTACTGTACTGGTGCTACTGTACTATACTGGTGCTACTGTACTGGTTCTACTGTACTGGTGCTACTGTACTGGTGCTACTGTACTGGTTCTACTGTACTGGTTCTACTGCACTGGTGCTACTGTACTGGTGCTACTGTACTGGTTCTACTGTACTGGTGCTACTGTACTGGTGCTACTGTACTGGTTCTACTGTACTGGTGCTACTGCACTGGTGCTACTGCACTGGTGCTACTGTACTGGTGCTACTGTACTATACTGGTACTGCTGTACTGGTGTTACTATACTGGTGCTGCTGCACTGGTGTTACTGTACTGGTGCTACTGTACTATACTGGTGCTACTGTACTGGTTCTACTGTACTATACTGGTGCTACTGTACTGGTGCTACTGTACTGGTGCTACTGTACTATACTGGTGCTACTGTACTGGTGCTACTGTACTGGTGCTACTGTACTATACTGGTACTGCTGTACTGGTGTTACTATACTGGTGCTGCTGCACTGGTGTTACTGTACTGGTGCTACTGTACTGGTTCTACTGTACTGGTGCTACTGTACTGGTTCTACTGGACTATACTGGTGCTACCGCACTGGTGCTACTGTACTGGTGCTACTGTACTGGTGCTACTGTACTGGTGCTACTGTACTATACTGGTGCTACTGTACTGGTTCTACTGTACTGGTGCTACTGCACTGGTGCTACTGTACTGGTGCTACTGCACTGTACTGGTGCTACTGTACTATACTGGTGCTGCTGTACTGGTGTTACTGTACTGGTGCTACTGTACTGTACTGGTGCTACTGTACTGGTGCTACTGTACTATACTGGTGCTACTGTACTGGTTCTACTGTACTGGTGCTACTGCACTGGTGCTACTGTACTGGTGCTACTGCACTGTACTGGTGCTACTGTACTGGTGTTACTGTACTGGTGCTACTGTACTGGTGCTACTATACTGGTGTTACTGTACTGGTGCTACTGTACTGTACTGGTGCTGCTGTACTGGTGTTACTGTACTGGTGCTATGGTACTGTACTGGTGCTATTGTACTGGTGCTACTATACTGGTGTTACTGTACTGGTGCTACTGTACTGTACTGGTGCTATTGTACTGGTGCTATGGTACTGGTGCTACTGTACTGTACTGGTACTACTGCACTGTACTGGTGCTACTGTACTGGTTCTACTGTACTGGTGCTACTGTACTGGTGTTACTGTACTGGTGCTACTGTACTGTACTGGTACTACTGCACTGTACTGGTGCTACTGTACTGGTTCTACTGTACTGGTGCTGCTGTACTGGTGTTACTGTACTGGTGCTACTGTACTGTACTGGTGCTGCTGTACTGGTGTTACTGTACTGGTGCTACTGTACTGTACTGGTGCTATTGTACTGGTGCTACTGTACTGGTTCTACTGTACTGGTGCTACTGCACTGGTGCTACTGTACTGGTGCTACTGTACTGGTGCTACTGTACTATACTGGTACTGCTGTACTGTACTGGTGCTACTGTACTGGTTCTACTGTACTGGTGCTACTGTACTGGTTCTACTGTACTGGTGCTACGGTACTGGTGCTACGGTACTGTACTGGTACTACTGCACTGTACTGGTACTACTGCACTGTACTGGTGCTACTGTACTGGTTCTACTGTACTGGTGCTACTGTACTGGTGTTACTGTACTGGTGCTACTGTACTGGTTCTACTGTACTGGTTCTACTGTACTGGTGCTACGGTACTATACTGGTGCTGCTGTACTGGTGCTACTGTACTGGTGCTACGGTACTGTACTGGTACTACTGCACTGTACTGGTGCTACTGTACTGGTGTTACTGTACTGGTGCTACTGTACTGGTTCTACTGTACTGGTGCTACGGTACTATACTGGTGCTACTGTACTGGTTCTACTGTACTGGTGCTACGGTACTGTACTGCTACTACTGCACTGTACTGGTGCTACTGTACTGGGTCTACTGTACTGGTGTGTTTCTTTATACTGTATGGAGATGTGGGTGATAAACTGGAGGTGTGGACCATTTAACAAGATGTGCTTTAAGGAAAATGCAATTCAGATTTGACACCGTAGCCAATTAGCAAACCCACTGGGCACAAATTCCACGTTGGCTAATTTCATTGAAAAGATGTGGAAACAACATTGATTCAACCAGTGTGTTCCCAGTGGGAAGGCTCTGAGGATGAACATGTTGTGTTTCTGCTGAGAGGTCAGAGTAGGGCGTCTGTTGTATCACACTATAGCTGAGTCCCAAATGGCGCCCTATTCCCTTTATAGTGCACTACTTTTGACCAGGGCCCATAGGGCTATACAGGGAATAGGGTGCCATTTGGAATGCATCCAACCACCACACCCACTCTGCCTCACTTAAAAGGCATTCACTTTGCCTCAGAGGAGTAGTGATGAGTTAACAATCCTATCTACCAGTACAATCCCTGTCATCTGTTCCTATAACAGGGGGAATAGCTAATGTAAGCCCCCCCCAAAAAAAAAAAGGCTTACAAAAGTCGTTGTAGCTACGTGGGCGCTAACTTTCATTTGAATATCATTAATTCATCCCAGCTAGCCACCCCCCTGTGGGACCGATTCTGCAGAGATAAATTGATTCGGGCTCCTCTTCATCACAAATTGAAGAAGACAGCAGTAAAATGCAACGTCTGGCTTGGTAATGTAGGGTGGAACAGTGCTGTACCCTAGGATATTACAAAAGACCTTACAACATCAGAGAGATCCCCCCCCCCCCCCCCCCTCCCCTCCACCCCCACCCCCCCCAGCCCTTTAAAGTGCTGTGATTTAGATGTCAGCGCTGCTGCCTGCCTGAAGGTTGTCTGAGGGTCATTACAGTGTCTTGGAAGGGACAAAAAGCTAGTAGCACATTACGAGAGAGGCGCTACCATTTTCCACCTTGGAATGCTACACTGTAGCTTTGAACAAATGTTGAACGTGTTGGCTCCTTGATCTGCCTTGAGAAAAAGACTGGTTTAACCTGTCATTTATTCTACTAACTAACTACACTGAACAACAATATAAATCCAGCATGTAAAGTGTTGGTACCATGTTTCATGAGATGAAATAAAAGATCCCAGAAATGTTTTATCTGCACAAAAAGCTTATTTCTCTCAAATGTTGTGCACAAATTTGTTTACATCCCTGTTAGTGAGCATTTCTCCTTTGCCAAGATAATCCATCCACCTGACAGGTGTGGCATATCAAGAAGCTGATTAAACAGCGTGATCATTACACAGGTGCACCTTGTGCTGGGGACGATAAAAGGCCACTCTAAAATGTGCAGTTTTGTCACACAACACAATAACACGGATGTCTCAAGTTTTGAGGGAGCATGCAATTGGCATGCCGACTGCAGGAATGTCCACCAGAGCTTTTGCCAAATAATGTAATGTTCATTTCAATACCATAAGCCGCCTCCAACGTCGTTTTAGAGAATTTGGCAGTACGTCCAACCGGCCTCACAACCACAGACCACATGTAACCACGCCAGCCCAGGACCTCCACACCTGGCTTCTTCACCTGTAGGATCATCTAAGACCAGGACAGCTGATGAAACTGAGGAGCATTTCTATCTGTAATAAAGCCCTTTTGTGGGGGAAAAACTCATTTTGATTGGGTGGGCCTATGCCCTCCCAGGCCCACCGATGGCTGTGCCCCTGCCCAGTCATGTGAAATCCATAGATTGGGGCCTAATGAATTTATTTCAATTGACTGATTTCCTTATATGAACTGTAACTCAGTAAAATAGTTGAAATTGTTGCATTTTGCGTTTATATTTTTGTTCAGTATAGATAGCCCCTTCACGTTGCACAGATAGCATTAACAACTGTTGTGTAGAGGTTGATTGAGACTGCATCCCAAATGGCACCCTATTCACTATATAGTGCACTACTTTTGACTAGAACCCTATGGGCCCCGGTCAAAAGTTGTGCACTATATAGAAAATAGGATGCCATTTGGGACGCTTCAACATTCTAAAAGGTGCTTACTTATTTAACATGGTGCCTCCAATTATGTTTTACAATATGAAATACCCCTCTAATTTGACAGTAATTGTAGCCCCAGTTGAAAGTAATTCACTTTAGCTTCTTAAATGATGAGTTCTCCTGTCAGAGGCTTTTAGGAAGAGTATGAGCATAATCAGAAAATAATTTAACTGCTTTTATTCTACAGTCATTTCCCTCTAGTCCAATTATAGATCATTAACAGGCTGTTTCCTATCCAATACGCAGTAGCCTAGCTGAACCACGGCAACCGATGTGCATTGTGCATCACCATGTCAACTGATGTGCATTGTGCATCACCATGTCAACTGATGTGCATTGTGCATCACCATGTCAACTGATGTGCATTGTGCATGATCACCACGTCAACTGATGTGCATTGTGCATCACCACGTCAACTGATGTGCATTGTGCATCACCATGTCAACTGATGTGCATTGTGCATTACCACGTCAACTGATGTGCATTGTGCATCACCATGTCAACTGATGTGCATTGTGCATTACCAATGTCAACTGATGTGCATTGTACACAGCCTCGGGCATTCAGTACCTCTCTACCAGGGAAGAGGAGATGCTATTATGGTTTTAAATCCGGTAGTGATGATTATGTCTACAAAGCAGGTGGGGACAGATGCACTGAACCTGCCCCAGGGATGTAAACAGTGTACTGGGAGAGATGACAGGGTACAGCTGCAGCAGCCCTTAATACAGGTTAAAGCTGTCCTGTTTGGATTTCATTTTATTTCTCCTCTGAGCTGGATTTGGAAGTATTATAAACATAGAGGACTAATTTCAGGGTTTTAAGCTGCCGCCTGGCACTCAGTACTCTCTCTCTCTCTCTCTCTCGCTCTTTCTAAAGCCTGGTTGAGAGGAGGGGGGATGGGTTCTGGAAGAGAGGCGTCTCATAAATACAGGAGAGAGCGTGAGCGAGCTGCAAATCAGCGTCCAGGAACGAGTCCCCCTACGTATCAACGCTCTGAGTTTCTATGGAAACATAGACCCGATTTAGATGAGCTCTAAGGCGCTGGAACCCGCGAGGGGAAAAGGAAATATCTAAACCTGTGTTCTGCCTGTCATTCAATAAACAAATACAGTGACAGTGATTATGATAATAACCATTAAGAGAAAGCTAGGTGATAATGTCCTTGCATCGATCACGGTCGGTGAGGAATTGGAAAGAGATGGCCAAACGCGGCTAGGGTTGGGATGGTCTGGACCTCTCCATTCTGTGCTGTTGTCTGTTTTGATATAGCCAGGGGTAAGATAGCTACAGCTTGGCTTACCCTGCACTTCCTCCTTACCTTACAGCTCAGGGAGCTCTTTTTAATGGACAAGCTTTTTTTGTAGAAATACATACATGCTTCTTTTCTTTATTTTCATTGTTCATTTCCTATAGCTACTAGGGATATCCATACGATAATACCTATAGCTTTCTTTTCATTTTATTTTATTTATTTTATTTTATTTCCCCTTTATTTAACCAGGTAAACCAGTTGGGAACAAGTTCTCATTTACAACTGCGACCTGGCCAAGATAAAGCAAAGCAGTGCGATTAAAAACAACAACACAGAGTTACATATGGGGATAAACAAAACGTACAGTCAATAACACAATAGAAAATCTATATACAGTGTGTGCAAATGTAGCAAGTTATGGAGGTAAGGCAATAAATAGGCCATAGTGCAAAATAATTACAATTTAGTATTAACACTGGAGTGATAGATGTGCAGAAGATGATGTGCAAATAGAGATACTGGGGTGCAAATGAGCAAAATAAATAACAATGTAAATAACAATATGGGGATGAGGTAGTTGGGTGGGCTAATTACAGATGGGCTGTGTATAGGTGCAGTGATCGGTAAGCTGCTCTGACAACTGATGCTTAAAGTTAATGAGGGAGATAAGTGTCTCCAGCTTCAGAGATTTTTGCAGTTTGTTGCATTGTTCATTTCCGATAGCTACAATGGATATCTATACAATAACAGCTATAACTTTCTTTCCATTGTTCATTTCCTATAGCTAATAGGGATATCTATACAATAACAGCTATAGCTTTCTTTTCATTGCACAGTTGATGTCCTGTATCTAAGTGAGCTGATTGGTGTCTGTCTCAGCCAGCAGCAGCAGAACTCAGGGTGTCCAGTAGTGGGGGTCCTATGGGAATTCACCGAGCTGAGCCTCAGCTGAAGCAGAAACAATTATCCAACCAGCTCTCCATCCTCTCCATGCTGAGAGCCAGTCCCTCGTGTATCATGAACATTCAGCGCCCAAATGGCACCCTATTCCCTATGTAGTACACTACTTTTGACCAGGGTCCATATGGTTCCCGTAGGACTCCGGTCAAAAGTAGTGTTCTATATTAGAACACGGGCCCCCAACTGCGTACATTCAGCCGCGGGCCGATTTCTGTCTTGAGTGGATGGTCAGGGGGCCGGAACATAATTACGTATAATTTGCACACTGCACATTCACCTCGAGAAGCACAAACGGATATAGCATTTGACGAAAAACATAAATCATTTCAAACCTTGATTACATTGAGATACGATCACATACTGTGTGTCTCTCTTATTTATGCGTAGGAACACTTGGAAACAGATTTCCTAAATTAAAATCACGTGCAGGTGATTTCCTGGAGTTCTTACAGTCTTTTATGCGGGGGGGGGGGGACCCTGCTATAGAGGGTTCCCCCCCCTCTATAGCAGGGTTCCCCGCCAGTTGGTGAACCCTGATATAGAGAACAGGGTGCCATTTTGGACGGACCCTCAGTCTCCACGTCTCCTCCCAGAATCCCAGCAACGCCCCATCAGATCAGGGCCGCGTTCATCAGGGCACAGCGTAGCAAGATGTTTTGAACATGTTTCTTATTGGAACAGTCTAGGTAGAGTCCCTCCCTGTTTTAGTCAGTTCTCTTCCGTTTGTTGCTTAATAAAATGGTGACTCCATGTTTTATTTTTTTTCACACCCTCAATCCAGAAACCCATTTTTACAACATCTGCACTGGTCATTACTTTTCATTCATAAAAAGGTTTTGATAACATGAAGACAGAGGAGATGGAGAAAGTACAGATAATTTCCTTGAACTTACTTTCATCAGAGCCTGGGGTTTCCTCCACAGTCCTGATGTAATCATCCTAGAGAGACGTGACAGTTGGGAGTAGTGTCACTACAGAGTTCCAGTGTACTTTACAGAAGAACAACATCTCCACGGACCAAAACAGAAGATCACAGATGTCTGTCTCACTCTCTGTAAGTGGTGATTTTAACTCCCTCCCTGTTACCCGGGGAATATACTCTGAAAACGAGTGCGTCCCAAATGGCACCTTATTCTTTATATAGTTCACTACTTCCCTATGTAGTGCGCTATAATAGTAGTGCACTATAGTAGGAATAGGATGCCATTTGGGACACAAATGAAACTAACTTTTAGACCGGTCTCTAGTGGTGTTAAAAGGGTTAGAATGATGATAAAAATGCAACATCTCCCACAGTATCCGTTTCTTCTGACCCATTTCTCTGTGTGTGTGTGTGTGTGTGTGTGTGTGTGTGTGTGTGTGCGTGTGCCGATGAGGACCCACAGGATCATGTCTGTTACGACTGGGTTGGCCTTCTCCTACACAGGGGACCCAGCAGTATAACACAGAGCTCTCAAGTGAAGCTGAACAATTTAAGCCGAAGGCGTTTTATATATGCAGAGGAAGTGTTGAGACAAGATCAATTAAAGGGCTGTGGCTGCATCCCAAATGGTACCCTATGCCCTTTATAGTGCACTATAAAGGGGCCAGTTTATAGCGAACAGGGTATCATTTGGGAAACATACATAGATCTATATTTATGGGCTGTTGAAGTGTAATAGTTTAATGTCAGGTGTTATAATGTGGTTAGGCAGTTTAATGTCAGGTGTTATGATGCGGTTAGGCAGTTTAATGTCAGGTGTTATAATGTGGTTAGGCAGTTTAATGTCAGGTGTTATAATGTGGTTAGGCAGTTTAATGTCAGGTGTTATGATGCGGTTAGGCAGTTTAATGTCAGGTGTTATAATGTGGTTAGGCAGTTTAATGTCAGGTGTTATAATGTGGTTAGGCAGTTTAATGTCAGGTGTTACGATGCGGTTAGGCAGTTTAATGTCAGGTGTTATGATGCGGTTAGGCAGTTTAATGTCAGGTGTTATGATGCGGTTAGGCAGTTTAATGTCAGGTGTTATAATGTGGTTAGGCAGTTTAATGTCAGGTGTTATAATGTGGTTAGGCAGTTTAATGTCAGGTGTTATGATGCGGTTAGGCAGTTTAATGTCAGGTGTTATGATGTGGTTAGGAAGTTTAATGTCAGGTGTTATTTAATTTTTTAATTTTTTTGATGCGGTTAGGCAGTTTAATGTCAGGTGTTATAATGTGGTTAGGCAGTTTAATGTCAGGTGTTATAATGTGGTTAGGCAGTTTAATGTCAGGTGTTATAATGTGGTTAGGCAGTTTAATGTCAGGTGTTATGATGTGGTTAGGCAGTTTAATGTCAGGTGTTATAATGTGGTTAGGAAGTTTAATGTCAGGTGTTATAATGTGGTTAGGCAGTTTAATGTCAGGTGTTATGATGTGGTTAGGCAGTTTAATGTCAGGTGTTATGATGCGGTTAGGCAGTTTAATGCCAAGTGTTATGATGTGGTTAGGCAGTTTAATGTCAGGTGTTATGATGCGGTTAGGCAGTTTAATGTCAGGTGTTATAATGTGGTTAGGCAGTTTATTGTCAGGTGTTATAATGTGGTTAGGCAGTTTAATGTCAGGTGTTATAATGTGGTTAGGCAGTTTAATGTCAGGTGTTATAATGTGGTTAGGCAGTTTAATGTCAGGTGTTATAATGTGGTTAGGCCGTTTAATGTCAGGTGTTATGATGTGGTTAGGCAGTTTAATGTCAGGTGTTATAATGTGGTTAGGCAGTTTAATGTCAGGTGTTATAATGTGGTTAGGCAGTTTAATGTCAGGTGTTATAATGTGGTTAGGCAGTTTAATGTCAGGTGTTATAATGTGGTTAGGCAGTTTAATGTCAGGTGTTATAATGTGGTTAGGCAGTTTAATGTCAGGTGTTATGATGTGGTTAGGCAGTTTAATGTCAGGTGTTATAATGTGGTTAGGCAGTTTAATGTCAGGTGTTATAATGTGGTTAGGCAGTTTAATGTCAGGTGTTATAATGTGGTTAGGCAGTTTAATGTCAGGTGTTATAATGTGGTTAGGCAGTTTAATGGCAGGTGTTATAATGTGGTTAGGCAGTTTAATGTCAGGTGTTATAATGTGGTTAGGCAGTTTAATGTCAGGTGTTATAATGTGGTTAGGCAGTTTAATGTCAGGTGTTATGATGCGGTTAGGCAGTTTAATGT
Source organism: Coregonus lavaretus (assembly GCF_964263955.1). Classification (NCBI taxonomy): domain Eukaryota; kingdom Metazoa; phylum Chordata; class Actinopteri; order Salmoniformes; family Salmonidae; genus Coregonus; species Coregonus lavaretus. The sequence goes on along the minus strand of NW_028167175.1, from coordinate 1,457,571 downwards.
CAGGTGTTATAATGTGGTTAGGCAGTTTAATGTCAGGTGTTATACTGCAGTTAGGCAGTTTAATGTCAGGTGTTATGATGTGGTTAGGCAGTTTAATGTCAGGTGTTATAATGTGGTTAGGCAGTTTAATGTCAGGTGTTATACTGCAGTTAGGCAGTTTAATGTCAGGTGTTATGATGCGGTTAGGCAGTTTAATGTCAGGTGTTATAATGTGGTTAGGCAGTTTAATATCAGGTGTTATAATGTGGTTAGGCAGTTTAATGTCAGGTGTTATAATGCGGTTAGGCAGTTTAATGTCAGGTGTTATAATGTGGTTAGGCAGTTTAATGTCAGGTGTTATAATGCGGTTAGGCAGTTTAATGTCAGGTGTTATAATGTGGTTAGGCAGCTTAATGTCAGGTGTTATGATGTGGTTAGGCAGTTTAATGTCAGGTGTTATAATGTGGTTAGGCAGTTTAATGTCAGCTGTTATAATGTGGTTAGGCAGTTTAATGTCAGGTGTTATAGTGTGGTTAGGCAGTTTAATGTCAGGTGTTATGATGTGGTTAGGCAGTTTAATGTCAGGTGTTATAATGTGGTTAGGCAGTTTAATGTCAGGTGTTATAATGTGGTTTGGCAGCTTAATGTCAGGTGTTATGATGCGGTTATGCGGTTGAACTAAGAACATGAGACATAATAAGTGATATTCTTCATGAATCAATGGCTGTATAGACGTGGCTAGCGTGTTCCTATCTATCAGAGAAATGACTAGTCTTGATCTGCAGTCCAAAGAGAGAGACTTGGACAGATTGCCATTCCTCCTCCGGTTTAAAGAGAAACATCAACATGAAAAGACCAAACAGACAAACACAAACCAGATTTAGAAGGTGTTTACTAACCTCAACTTCCTGTAGCAAAGAACGGTGAAGTGGAGAGGAGAGAGAGAAAGAAAGAGAGAGAGAAGGAAAAGGTCATTGTTAGAGAAAAGAAAATCACTTCACAAAAACATTTCCATTGGGGTTTTCCCATTCAGAGCACCAACAGGGCTTGATCCTGCAGCAGCAGTTCAACTGTCAATTCCTAATACAGGCCTTAGTCTGCCTCCTTCTTAGTCTGGGGGAATGTGCCTCCTTTCAGAAGACATTTGGAGGGGATTATAGAGCCCTATTAACCCACACACCCACACGCACACCCACACCCACACGCACACACACACACACACCCACACCCATACGCACACGCACACACCCACACCCACCCACACCCACACACACCCACACACACACACACACACCCACACCCATACGCACACGGACACACCCACACCCACACACACACACCCACACGCACACACACACACACACACACACACACACACACACACACACACCCACACACACACGCACACACACACACACAGACACCCACGCACACACACCCAATCACCACCTAGTACGGATCATTCTCTCACCGTGTTTACCTGCAGCTGCCCAATCACCAAGAAACAAGAAAACTGTCATCAAAGTCAATGGACCGCACAGCACCAAACTGGCCGGCGAAGTGATTTGGATTTCCTTAACCGTTCAGTAGGAACAAAACACACTGAGTATGGACTGAGTTGGTGTCCACGGGGATGCTGGCCCATGTTGACTCCAATGCTTTCCACAGTTGTGTCAAGTTGGCTGGATGTCCTTTGGGTGGAGCACCATTCTTGATACACACGGGAAACTGTTGAGCGTACAAAACCCAGCAGCGTTGCAGTTCTTGATACAAACCGGTGTGCCTGGCACCTACTACCATACCCCATTAAAAGGCACTTAAATATTTTGTCTTGCCCATTCACTCTCTGAATGGCACACATACACAATCCATGTCTCAATTGTCTCAAGGCTTAAAAATCCTTCTTTAACCTGTCTCCTCTCCCTCATCTACACTGATTGAAGTGGATTTAACAAGTGACATCAATAAAGGATCATAGCTTTCACCTGGATTCACCTGGTCAGTCTGTCATGGAAAGAGGTGTTCCTAATGTTTTGTACAATCAGTGTGGTGCACTACTTTTGACCAGGCAAATATAGGGAGCCATTTAGGACGCACCCTACCCCTACGAAGCAAGGCAATATCACTGTCTGTTATCCTTTCTGTTATCCTGTCTGTTATACTGTTATCCTGTCTGTTATACTGTTATCCTGTCTGTTATCATGTTATCCTGTCTGTTATCATGTTATCATGTTATCCTGTCTGCTATCCAGTCTGTAATCCTGTTATCCTGTCCGTTATCCTGTCTGTTATCCTGTTAGCCTGTCTGTGATCCTGTCTGTTATCCTGTCTTAAATGGCCTCTCTATTCTCCTGGTTTACAGTGTAGAGGGAGAAGTGTACCAACTACCAAACTTTAACAACTGCACAGCAGCAGAACTTAATAATGGAACTTTATTATATGGACGTGGCATTTCAGCAAGGCTTCAGCTAGCTAAAATATGAAAACACGCCATTTAAGATTACGCTTTGGAACATAGCTACTGCATTAAGTCAAAGATAGCTGTGACATTTAAGAAGCAAACTATTTCAGAGAGGGATTTTCATAGAATCACAGCCATGGGAAGTAGTGGTGCTGAGAGTACTGCAGCACCCCCTGAATTTCTCTTCACAAAAGTAGCGTACTGGGCCTTTACTAGTCTTGTATTAGTAGAGTGGGCAAAAAGAAACGATGTGTGTCACTTCGCTTTGGCAACATTGACGTTGTCATTCATACCATT
>NW_028167175.1:1450175-1454634 GCF_964263955.1 Coregonus lavaretus | reverse complement strand
AATGATGCCTCTACTCTCTGTTAGGGAGGGTAACAGTGATGCCTCTCCTCTCTGTTAGGGAGGGTAACAATGATGCCTCTCCTCTCTGTTAGGGAGGGTAACAGTGATGCCTCTCCTCTCTGTTAGGGAGGGTAACAGTGATGCCTCTCCTCTCTGTTAGGGAGGGTAACAGTGATGCCTCTCCTCTCTGTTAGGGAGGGTAACAGTGGTGCCTCTCCTCTCTGTTAGGGAGGGTAACAGTGATGCCTCTACTCTCTGTTAGGGAGGGTAACAGTGATGCCTCTCCTCTCTGTTAGGGAGGGTAACAGTGGTGCCTCTCCTCTCTGTTAGGGAGGGTAACAGTGATGCCTCTCCTCTCTGTTAGGGAGGGTAACAGTGGTGCCTCTCCTCTCTGTTAGGGAGGGTAACAGTGAAGCCTCTCCTCTCTGTTAGGGAGGGTAACAGTGATGCCTCTCCTCTCTGTTAGGGAGGGTAACAGTGATGCCTCTCCTCTCTGTTAGGGAGGGTAACAGTGGTGCCTCTCCTCTCTGTTAGGGAGGGTAACAGTGATGCCTCTCCTCTCTGTTAGGAAGGGTAACAGTGGTGCCTCTCCTCTCTGATTGACAGTGCATTGTAAACTCCTCTCCACTGCCAGCAGTGATTTTCACAGTGATGGAGTTAGCTCTCCTCAGAGTCTCTCTCTCAAGGAACTAGCAGATTTTGAAATGAGAGAGAAGGTGAGTTATAGACCCACAGCCGTTATCCACATAGAAATTCATTAAGGAGCGTTTCAAAAGGGAACTATATCGATCTGTCCAGGCCTGTATAATTCACAATAGTGAAGCATAGCGGTTTCTCACGTGGAAATGAAACAGATTTGCAAAAGGGAACTAAAGTTTATCATTCTGTCCAGGTCTGGACATGAAACAGATTTGAAAAAGAAAACAGATTTTCACAGCTGAAATATTTTTCTTTTATCTCTCAAAGCGATTCCTGGGACGGCTCTCTGAGACGGTGCAGTGAAGACGTTCCCTGTTTCTTTCTTTCAGCCATGACCAGGAGGACAGACACACACACACACAGACACACACACACACACACACAGACACACACACACACACACACACACAGACACACACACAGACACACACACACACACACACAGAGACACACACACACACAGACACACACGCACACACAAGAAAACATAAAGACGACAACCTGCCAAACAACATTTGGTTTTCTGCCATTGGTTGAACATGACAACATTTCAGGAAGTTGCATCACAAAGATGTGTCGTGCTTCCTCCTACATGCTTTGATGCTCAGAGTCCTCCTACTAGGGACCTCTAATCATGGAGCAGTGTGGCACATCAGAAGACCACACACACAGCCCCCCCATGTGAGGAAGGAACATAAAGTACAGTCCTGTAGGGGAAGCAGGATGGAGCGAGGCAAGGCTCTGCATGCTCTGAGACATCCTGTAATTGGAGAAGGATTCTGAGAAAAAGGATTCCAGTAGAGAACTAGACTCCTCTCCACTCCTCTTCTCACCATTCAACGGCTTTGTTTAGCAAATGGAGGTGAAAGGGATCGCCTCAGGGATCGCAGGGAGCTTATGCATGAGGAGTCTATCTACAGTATCTACTTATCTCTATATCTATCTATCTATCTATCTATCTATCTATCTATGTCTGTCTGTCTGTCTGTCTGTCTGTCTGTCTGTCTGTCTGTCTGTCTGTCTGTCTGTCTGTCTGTCTGTCTGTCTGTCTGTCTGTCTGTCTATTCTGCACTGAGCCGAGCTATCTCTCCACACATACTGAATAAGGGGACAGATCCATGGGACACATACACACCATGGCTGCATTTCAAATGGCACCCTATTCCTGTGTGCCTCAGTTGGTAGAGCACGGCACTTGCAACGCCAGGGTTGTGGGTTCGATTCCCACGGGAGACCAGCACTCACTACTGTAAGTTGCTCTGGATAAGAGCGTCTGCTAAATGACTCAAATGTATATAGGGAACTACTTTTGACCATGGCCCATAGGCCTCTGGTTAAAAGTAGTGTGCGATATAGGGAATAGGGTGCCATTTGGGACGTAAGCCATTATAAGCCAAGCTGAACCATAGGGCACAATCCGCATGGATAACTGATTGAAAGGCATTTTCAGTATGCTGCGCTGTTCGCTGTGGGTAACTAGATATCTAAGATCTATGCATTCCAAACAGGCAATCTGCATCCTCTCTCTGTTTCACTAAGAAACCAATTCACTGGTCGATTCTTAAATAAATGTTTACATTCCTTGTTCAGCATTCTCCCATTACAAAGCTAACAAGCGGGAGACGTTGTAAACCATGTATCCTGCTGCATACAATAAAATATAAAAATACCCAGGACAAACTTTAATGGACATCAATAACTGATAGAAATCATCACTCAGCTACGTTGGCTGCAAACGGTGTGAAATTGGTTTTTAGGAGGTTTGTTGTTGTTAGGGCACAAAGTAAGCCTGTTTATCTTCCCAAATAATTATTTGATTTCACACTGCCAAATGGATCAGACATCAGAGGTAGTACTGTATTCCACTATATGTCACTGCAGAACAAGGTTCACTGACAGAACTCATGTCTTTAAGGCAGGGTTCAGGGTTCAGGGTTCAGGGGTCACAGACAGAACTCATGTCTTTAAGGCAGGGTTCAGGTTCAGGGGTCAGGGGTCACAGACAGAACTCATGTCTTTAAGGCAGGGTTCAGGTTCAGGGGTCACAGACAGAACTCATGTCTTTAAGGCAGGGTTCAGGTTCAGGGGTCACTGACAGAACTCATGTCTTTAAGGCAGGGTTCAGGTTCAGGGGTCACAGACAGAACTCATGTCTTTAAGGCAGGCTCCAGGTTCAGGGGTCACAGACAGAACTCATGTCTTTAAGGCAGGGTTCAAGTTAAGGGGTCACAGACAGAACTCATGTCTTTAAGGCAGGGTTCAAGTTCAGGGGTCACAGACAGAACTCATGTCTTTAAGGCAGGGTTCAAGTTCAGGGTCACTGACAGTACTCATGTCTTTAAGGCAGGGTTCAAGTTCAGGGGTCACAGACAGAACTCATGTCTTTAAGGCAGGGTTCAAGTTCAGGGGTCACAGACAGAACTCATGTCTTTAAGGCAGGGTTCAAGTTCAGGGGTCGCTGACAGAACTCATGTCTTTAAGGCAGGGTTCAAGTTCAGGGTCACTGACAGAACTCATGTCTTTAAGGCAGGGTTCAAGTTCAGGGGTCACAGACAGAACTCATGTCTTTAAGGCAGGGTTCAAGTTCAGGGGTCACAGACAGAACTCATGTCTTTAAGGCAGGGTTCAAGTTCAGGGTCACTGACAGAACTCATGTCTTTAAGGCAGGGTTCAGGGTTCAAGTTCAGGGTCACTGACAGAACTCATGTCTATAAGGCAGGGTTCAGGGTTCAAGTTCAGGGTCACTGACAGAACTCATGTCTTTAAGGCAGGGTTCAGGGTTCAAGTTCAGGGTCACTGACAGAACTCATGTCTTTAAGGCAGGGTTCAGGGTTCAGGTTCAGGGTCACTTCTAACCTATGACTCTTTCCTCTTTTATTCAGAAATCAAATCAAATGAAATCAAGTTTATTTGTCATATGCACATGGTGTACACAGTATAATGAAATGCTTACTGGCACGTACACCTCTCAACTATGAGACAACAACAAGAATAGAAGTCAGGAAAAATATATAATAATAATATTAATAACAATAATAATAATAACACATAAAAATTGAATAAAATACAATTGAGCAGAAACACAACTGAATCAGTCTCCCCTTCAATCAAAGATAAACTAGCTTTGTTTTTAGTTTTAACAAGTTCGGGACACAACTCATATGTTAAGGACTGGGGTCAGGGGTCAGGGTCACGGATCAGGGTCATGTTTCCTAAGATGACTTCTGACTCTCATCTGAACAATCTCCTGAGTGGCGCAGTGGTCTAAGGCACTGCATCGCAGTGCTAGCTGTGCCACTAGAGATCCTGGTTCGAATCCAGGCTCTGTCGTAGCCGGCCGCGACCGGGAGACCCATGGGGCGGCGCACAATTGGCCCAGTGTCGTCCAGGGTAGGGGAGGGAATGGCCGGCAGGGATGTAGCTCAGTTGGTAGAACATGGCGTTTGCAACGCCAGGGTTGTGGGTTCGTTTCCCACGGGGGGCCAGTATGAAAAAATAATGTATGCACTCACTAACTGTAAGTTGCTCTGGATAAGAGCATCTACTAAATGACTAAAAATGTTTTTTTAAAATATCACATCAGAAATAACACTGAGTCATGTTGTCTCCACTTCACCTCCGAGGTCAGGGTCATGTTTCCTTAGCTGACCTCTAAGCTATGACTCAACCCTCTGAGTGACATCACCCTTCACCTCCGAGGTCAGGGACATGTTTCCTTAGCTGACCTCTAAGCTATGACTCAACCCTCTGAGTGACATCA
>NW_028167175.1:1305175-1445175 GCF_964263955.1 Coregonus lavaretus | reverse complement strand
CTAAAGGTCAGCAGAAACCCCCAGTGTCCTAACGGCCAGCAGAAACCCCCAGTGCCCGAACGGCCAGCAGAAACCCCCAGTGTCCTAACGGCCAGCAGAAACCCCCAGTGTCCTAAAGGTCAGCAGAAACCGCCAGTGTCCTAAAGGTCAGCAGAAACCCCCAGTGTCCTAAAGGTCAGCGGAAACCCCCAGTGTCCTAACGGCCAGCAGAAACCCCCAGTGTCCTAACGGCCAGCAGAAACCCCCAGTGTCCTAACGGCCAGCAGAAACCCCCAGTGTCCTAAAGGTCAGCAGAAACCCCCAGTGTCCTAAAGGTCAGCAGAAACCCCCAGTGTCCTAAAGGTCAGCAGAAACCCCCAGTGTCCTAAAGGTCAGCAGAAACCCCCAGTGTCCTAAAGGTCAGCAGAAACCCCCAGTGTCCTAAAGGTCAGCAGAAACCCCCAGTGTCCTAACGGCCAGCAGAAACCCCCAGTGTCCTAAAGGTCAGCAGAAACCCCCAGTGTCCTAAAGGTCAGCAGAAACCCCCAGTGTCCTAAAGGTCAGCAGAAACCCCCAATGTCCTAAAGGTCAGCAGAAACCCCCAGTGTCCTAACGGCCAGCAGAAACCCCCAGTGTCCTAAAGGTCAGCAGAAACCCCCAGTGTCCTAACGGCCAGCAGAAACCCCCAGTGTCCTAAAGGTCAGCAGAAACCCCCAGTGTCCTAAAGGCCAGCAGAAACCCCCAGTGTCCTAACGGCAAGCAGAAACCCCCAGTGCCCGAACGGCCAGCAGAAACCCCCAGTGTCCTAACGGCCAGCAGAAACCCCCAGTGTCCTAAAGGTCAGCAGAAACCCCCAGTGTCCTAAAGGTCAGCAGAAACCCCCAGTGTCCTAAAGGTCAGCAGAAACCCCCAGTGTCCTAAAGGTCAGCAGAAACCACCAGTGTCCTAAAGGTCAGCAGAAACCCCCAGTGTCCTAACGGCCAGCAGAAACCCCCAGTGCCCGAACGGCCAGCAGAAACCCCCAGTGTCCTAACGGCCAGCAGAAACCCCCAGTGTCCTAAAGGTCAGCAGAAACCGCCAGTGTCCTAAAGGTCAGCAGAAACCCCCAGTGTCCTAAAGGTCAGCAGAAACCCCCAGTGACCTAAAGGTCAGCAGAAACCCCCAGTGTCCTAAAGGTCAGCAGAAACCCCCAGTGTCCTAAAGGTCAGCAGAAACCCCCAGTGTCCTAACGGCCAGCAGAAACCCCCAGTGTCCTAAAGGTCAGCAGAAACCCCCAGTGTCCTAAAGGTCAGCAGAAACCCCCAGTGTCCTAAAGGTCAGCAGAAACCCCCAGTGTCCTAAAGGTCAGCAGAAACCCCCAGTGTCCTAAAGGTCAGCAGAAACCCCCAGTGTCCTAAAGGTCAGCAGAAACCCCCAGTGTCCTAACGGCCAGCAGAAACCCCCAGTGTCCTAAAGGCAAGCAGAAACCCCCAGTGTCCTAAAGGCCAGCAGAAACCCCCAGTGTCCTAACGGCAAGCAGAAACCCCCAGTGCCCGAACGGCCAGCAGAAACCCCCAGTGTCCTAACGGCCAGCAGAAACCCCCAGTGTCCTAAAGGTCAGCAGAAACCCCCAGTGTCCTAAAGGTCAGCAGAAACCCCCAGTGTCCTAAAGGTCAGCAGAAACCCCCAGTGTCCTAAAGGTCAGCAGAAACCACCAGTGTCCTAAAGGTCAGCAGAAACCCCCAGTGTCCTAACGGCCAGCAGAAACCCCCAGTGCCCGAACGGCCAGCAGAAACCCCCAGTGTCCTAACGGCCAGCAGAAACCCCCAGTGTCCTAAAGGTCAGCAGAAACCGCCAGTGTCCTAAAGGTCAGCAGAAACCCCCAGTGTCCTAAAGGTCAGCGGAAACCCACAGTGTCCTAACGGCCAGCAGAAACTCCCAGTGTCCTAACGGCCAGCAGAAACCCCCAGTGTCCTAACGGCCAGCAGAAACCCCCAGTGTCCTAAAGGTCAGCAGAAACCCCCAGTGTCCTAACGGCCAGCAGAAACCCCCAGTGTCCTAACGGCCAGCAGAAACCCCCAGTGTCCTAAAGGTCAGCAGAAACCCCCAGTGTCCTAAAGGTCAGCAGAAACCCCCAGTGTCCTAAAGGTCAGCAGAAACCCCCAGTGTCCTAAAGGTCAGCAGAAACCCCCAGTGTCCTAAAGGTCAGCAGAAACCCCCAGTGTCCTAAAGGTCAGCAGAAACCCCCAGTGTCCTAACGGCCAGCAGACACCCCCAGTGTCCTAAAGGTCAGCAGAAACCCCCAGTGTCCTAAAGGTCAGCAGAAACCCCCAGTGTCCTAACGGCCAGCAGAAACCCCCAGTGCCCGAACGGCCAGCAGAAACCCCCAGTGTCCTAACGGCCAGCAGAAACCCCCAGTGTCCTAAAGGTCAGCAGAAACCCCCAGTGTCCTAAAGATCAGCAGAAACCCCCAGTGTCCTAAAGGTCAGCAGAAACCCCCAGTGTCCTAAAGGTCAGCAGAAACCCCCAGTGTCCTAAAGGTCAGCAGAAACCCCCAGTGTCCTAACGGTCAGCAGAAACCCCCAGTGTCCTAACGGCCAGCAGAAACCCCCAGTGTCCTAACGGCCAGCAGAAACCCCCAGTGTCCTAAAGGTCAGCAGAAACCCCCAGTGTCCTAACGGCCAGCAGAAACCCCCAGTGCCCGAACGGCCAGCAGAAACCCCCAGTGTCCTAACGGCCAGCAGAAACCCCCAGTGTCCTAAAGGTCAGCAGAAACCGCCAGTGTCCTAAAGGTCAGCAGAAACCCCCAGTGTCCTAAAGGTCAGCAGAAACCCCCAGTGTCCTAAAGGTCAGCAGAAACCCCCAGTGTCCTAAAGGTCAGCAGAAACCCCCAGTGTCCTAAAGGTCAGCAGAAACCCCCAGTGTCCTAACGGCCAGCAGAAACCCCCAGTGTCCTAAAGGTCAGCAGAAACCCCCAGTGTCCTAAAGGTCAGCAGAAACCCCCAGTGTCCTAAAGGTCAGCAGAAACCCCCAGTGTCCTAAAGGTCAGCAGAAACCCCCAGTGTCCTAAAGGTCAGCAGAAACCCCCAGTGTCCTAAAGGTCAGCAGAAAACACCAGTGTCCTAAAGGTCAGCAGAAACCCCCAGTGTCCTAACGGCCAGTAGAAACCCCCAGTGCCCGAACGGCCAGCAGAAACCCCCAGTGTCCTAACGGCCAGCAGAAACCCCCAGTGTCCTAAAGGTCAGCAGAAACCGCCAGTGTCCTAAAGGTCAGCAGAAACCCCCAGTGTCCTAAAGGTCAGCAGAAACCCCCAGTGTCCTAAAGGTCAGCAGAAACCCCCAGTGTCCTAAAGGTCAGCAGAAACCCCCAGTGTCCTAAAGGTCAGCAGAAACCCCCAGTGTCCTAACGGCCAGCAGAAACCCCCAGTGTCCTAAAGGTCAGCAGAAACCCCCAGTGTCCTAAAGGTCAGCAGAAACCCCCAGTGTCCTAAAGGTCAGCAGAAACCCCCAGTGTCCTAAAGGTCAGCAGAAACCCCCAGTGTCCTAAAGGTCAGCAGAAACCCCCAGTGTCCTAAAGGTCAGCAGAAACCCCCAGTGTCCTAACGGCCAGCAGAAACCCCCAGTGTCCTAAAGGCAAGCAGAAACCCCCAGTGTCCTAAAGGCCAGCAGAAACCCCCAGTGTCCTAACGGCAAGCAGAAACCCCCAGTGCCCGAACGGCCAGCAGAAACCCCCAGTGTCCTAACGGCCAGCAGAAACCCCCAGTGTCCTAAAGGTCAGCAGAAACCCCCAGTGTCCTAAAGGTCAGCAGAAACCCCCAGTGTCCTAAAGGTCAGCAGAAACCCCCAGTGTCCTAAAGGTCAGCAGAAACCACCAGTGTCCTAAAGGTCAGCAGAAACCCCCAGTGTCCTAACGGCCAGCAGAAACCCCCAGTGCCCGAACGGCCAGCAGAAACCCCCAGTGTCCTAACGGCCAGCAGAAACCCCCAGTGTCCTAAAGGTCAGCAGAAACCGCCAGTGTCCTAAAGGTCAGCAGAAACCCCCAGTGTCCTAAAGGTCAGCGGAAACCCCCAGTGTCCTAACGGCCAGCAGAAACCCCCAGTGTCCTAACGGCCAGCAGAAACCCCCAGTGTCCTGACGGCCAGCAGAAACCCCCAGTGTCCTAAAGGTCAGCAGAAACCCCCAGTGTCCTAACGGCCAGCAGAAACCCCCAGTGTCCTAACGGCCAGCAGAAACCCCCAGTGTCCTAAAGGTCAGCAGAAACCCCCAGTGTCCTAAAGGTCAGCAGAAACCCCCAGTGTCCTAAAGGTCAGCAGAAACCCCCAGTGTCCTAAAGGTCAGCAGAAACCCCCAGTGTCCTAAAGGTCAGCAGAAACCCCCAGTGTCCTAAAGGTCAGCAGAAACCCCCAGTGTCCTAACGGCCAGCAGACACCCCCAGTGTCCTAAAGGTCAGCAGAAACCCCCAGTGTCCTAAAGGTCAGCAGAAACCCCCAGTGTCCTAACGGCCAGCAGAAACCCCCAGTGCCCGAACGGCCAGCAGAAACCCCCAGTGTCCTAACGGCCAGCAGAAACCCCCAGTGTCCTAAAGGTCAGCAGAAACCCCCAGTGTCCTAAAGATCAGCAGAAACCCCCAGTGTCCTAAAGGTCAGCAGAAACCCCCAGTGTCCTAAAGGTCAGCAGAAACCCCCAGTGTCCTAAAGGTCAGCAGAAACCCCCAGTGTCCTAACGGTCAGCAGAAACCCCCAGTGTCCTAACGGCCAGCAGAAACCCCCAGTGTCCTAACGGCCAGCAGAAACCCCCAGTGTCCTAACGGCCAGCAGAAACCCCCAGTGTCCTAAAGGTCAGCAGAAACCCCCAGTGTCCTAAAGGTCAGCAGAAACCCCCAGTGTCCTAACGGCCAGCAGAAACCCCCAGTGTCCTAAAGGTCAGCAGAAACCCCCAGTGTCCTAACGGCCAGCAGAAACCCCCAGTGTCCTAAAGGTCAGCAGAAACCCCCAGTGTCCTAAAGGCCAGCAGAAACCCCCAGTGTCCTAACGGCCAGCAGAAACCCCCAGTGTCCTAACGGATAGCAGAAACCCCCAGTGTCCTAAAGGTCAGCAGAAACCGCCAGTGTCCTAAAGGTCAGCAGAAACCCCCAGTGTCCTAAAGGTCAGCAGAAACCCCCAGTGTCCTAAAGGTCAGCAGAAACCCCCAGTGTCCTAAAGGTCAGCAGAAACCCCCAGTGTCCTAAAGGTCAGCAGAAACCCCCAGTGTCCTAACGGCCAGCAGAAACCCCCAGTGTCCTAAAGGTCAGCAGAAACCCCCAGTGTCCTAAAGGTCAGCAGAAACCCCCAGTGTCCTAAAGGTCAGCAGAAACCCCCAGTGTCCTAAAGGTCAGCAGAAACCCCCAGTGTCCTAAAGGTCAGCAGAAACCCCCAGTGTCCTAAAGGTCAGCAGAAACCCCCAGTGTCCTAACGGCCAGCAGAAACCCCCAGTGTCCTAAAGGCCAGCAGAAACCCCCAGTGTCCTAAAGGCCAGCAGAAAACCCCAGTGTCCTAACAGTCAGCAGAAACCCCCAGTGTCCTAAAGGTCAGCAGAAACCCCCAGTGTCCTAACGGCCAGCAGAAACCCCCAGTGTCCTAAAGGTCAGCAGAAACCCCCAGTGTCCTAAAGGTCAGCAGAAACCCCCAGTGTCCTAAAGGTCAGCAGAAACCCCCAGTGTCCTAAAGGTCAGCAGAAACCCCCAGTGTCCTAACGGCCAGCAGAAACCCCCAGTGTCCTAAAGGCCAGCAGAAACCCCCAGTGTCCTAAAGGTCAGCAGAAACCCCCAGTGTCCTAACGGCCAGCAGAAACCCCCAGTGTCCTAACGGCCAGCAGAAACCCCCAGTGTCCTAAAGGTCAGCAGAAACCGCCAGTGTCCTAAAGGTCAGCAGAAACCCCCAGTGTCCTAAAGGTCAGCAGAAACCCCCAGTGTCCTAAAGGTCAGCAGAAACCCCCAGTGTCCTAAAGGTCAGCAGAAACCCCCAGTGTCCTAAAGGTCAGCAGAAACCCCCAGTGTCCTAACGGCCAGCAGAAACCCCTAGTGTCCTAAAGGTCAGCAGAAACCCCCAGTGTCCTAAAGGTCAGCAGAAACCCCCAGTGTCCTAAAGGTCAGCAGAAACCCCCAGTGTCCTAAAGGTCAGCAGAAACCCCCAGTGTCCTAAAGGTCAGCAGAAACCCCCAGTGTCCTAAAGGTCAGCAGAAACCCCCAGTGTCCTAACGGCCAGCAGAAACCCCCAGTGTCCTAAAGGCAAGCAGAAACCCCCAGTGTCCTAAAGGCCAGCAGAAACCCCCAGTGTCCTAACGGCAAGCAGAAACCCCCAGTGCCCGAACGGCCAGCAGAAACCCCCAGTGTCCTAACGGCCAGCAGAAACCCCCAGTGTCCTAAAGGTCAGCAGAAACCCCCAGTGTCCTAAAGGTCAGCAGAAACCCCCAATGTCCTAAAGGTCAGCAGAAACCCCCAGTGTCCTAAAGGTCAGCAGAAACCACCAGTGTCCTAAAGGTCAGCAGAAACCCCCAGTGTCCTAACGGCCAGCAGAAACCCCCAGTGCCCGAACGGCCAGCAGAAACCCCCAGTGTCCTAACGGCCAGCAGAAACCCCCAGTGTCCTAAAGGTCAGCAGAAACCGCCAGTGTCCTAAAGGTCAGCAGAAACCCCCAGTGTCCTAAAGGTCAGCGGAAACCCCCAGTGTCCTAACGGCCAGCAGAAACCCCCAGTGTCCTAACGGCCAGCAGAAACCCCCAGTGTCCTAACGGCCAGCAGAAACCCCCAGTGTCCTAAAGGTCAGCAGAAACCCCCAGTGTCCTAACGGCCAGCAGAAACCCCCAGTGTCCTAACGGCCAGCAGAAACCCCCAGTGTCCTAAAGGTCAGCAGAAACCCCCAGTGTCCTAAAGGTCAGCAGAAACCCCCAGTGTCCTAAAGGTCAGCAGAAACCCCCAGTGTCCTAAAGGTCAGCAGAAACCCCCAGTGTCCTAAAGGTCAGCAGAAACCCCCAGTGTCCTAAAGGTCAGCAGAAACCCCCAGTGTCCTAACGGCCAGCAGACACCCCCAGTGTCCTAAAGGTCAGCAGAAACCCCCAGTGTCCTAAAGGTCAGCAGAAACCCCCAGTGTCCTAACGGCCAGCAGAAACCCCCAGTGCCCGAACGGCCAGCAGAAACCCCCAGTGTCCTAACGGCCAGCAGAAACCCCCAGTGTCCTAAAGGTCAGCAGAAACCCCCAGTGTCCTAAAGATCAGCAGAAACCCCCAGTGTCCTAAAGGTCAGCAGAAACCCCCAGTGTCCTAAAGGTCAGCAGAAACCCCCAGTGTCCTAAAGGTCAGCAGAAACCCCCAGTGTCCTAACGGTCAGCAGAAACCCCCAGTGTCCTAACGGCCAGCAGAAACCCCCAGTGTCCTAACGGCCAGCAGAAACCCCCAGTGTCCTAAAGGTCAGCAGAAACCCCCAGTGTCCTAAAGGTCAGCAGAAACCCCCAGTGTCCTAACGGCCAGCAGAAACCCCCAGTGTCCTAAAGGTCAGCAGAAACCCCCAGTGTCCTAACGGCCAGCAGAAACACCCAGTGTCCTAAAGGTCAGCAGAAACCCCCAGTGTCCTAAAGGTCAGCAGAAACCCCCAGTGTCCTAAAGGTCAGCAGAAACCCCCAGTGTCCTAAAGGTCAGCAGAAACCCCCAGTGTCCTAAAGGTCAGCAGAAACCCCCAGTGTCCTAACGGCCAGCAGAAACCCCCAGTGCCCGAACGGCCAGCAGAAACCCCCAGTGTCCTAACGGCCAGCAGAAACCCCCAGTGTCCTAAAGGTCAGCAGAAACCGCCAGTGTCCTAAAGGTCAGCAGAAACCCCCAGTGTCCTAAAGGTCAGCAGAAACCCCCAGTGTCCTAAAGGTCAGCAGAAACCCCCAGTGTCCTAAAGATCAGCAGAAACCCCCAGTGTCCTAACGGCCAGCAGAAACCCCCAGTGTCCTAACGGCCAGCAGAAACCCCCTGTGTCCTAACGGCCAGCAGAAACCCCCAGTGTCCTAACGGCCAGCAGAAACCCCCAGTGTCCTAAAGGTCAGCAGAAACCCCCAGTGTCCTAACGGCCAGCAGAAACCCCCAGTGTCCTAACGGCCAGCAGAAACCCCCAGTGTCCTAACGGCCAGCAGAAACCCCCAGTGTCCTAAAGGTCAGCAGAAACCCCCAGTGTCCTAAAGGTCAGCAGAAACCCCCAGTGTCCTAAAGGTCAGCAGAAACCCCCAGTGTCCTAACGGCCAGCAGAAACCCCCAGTGTCCTAAAGGTCAGCAGAAACCCCCAGTGTCCTAAAGGTCAGCAGAAACCCCCAGTGTCCTAAAGGTCAGCAGAAACCCCCAGTGTCCTAAAGGTCAGCAGAAACCCCCAGTGTCCTAACGGCCAGCAGAAACCCCCAGTGTCCTAAAGGTCAGCAGAAACCCCCAGTGTCCTAAAGGTCAGCAGAAACCCCCAGTGTCCTAACGGCCAGCAGAAACCCCCAGTGTCCTAAAGGTCAGCAGAAACCCCCAGTGTCCTAAAGGTCAGCAGAAACCCCCAGTGTCCTAACGGCCAGCAGAAACCCCCAGTGCCCGAACGGCCAGCAGAAACCCCCAGTGTCCTAACGGCCAGCAGAAACCCCCAGTGTCCTAAAGGTCAGCAGAAACCCCCAGTGTCCTAAAGATCAGCAGAAACCCCCAGTGTCCTAAAGGTCAGCAGAAACCCCCAGTGTCCTAAAGGTCAGCAGAAACCCCCAGTGTCCTAAAGGTCAGCAGAAACCCCCAGTGTCCTAACGGTCAGCAGAAACCCCCAGTGTCCTAACGGCCAGCAGAAACCCCCAGTGTCCTAACGGCCAGCAGAAACCCCCAGTGTCCTAAAGGTCAGCAGAAACCCCCAGTGTCCTAAAGGACAGCCGAAACCC
The DNA here is from genome assembly GCF_964263955.1 of Coregonus lavaretus. Lineage (NCBI taxonomy): Eukaryota > Metazoa > Chordata > Actinopteri > Salmoniformes > Salmonidae > Coregonus > Coregonus lavaretus. The sequence continues at coordinate 1,436,307 of NW_028167175.1, read as the reverse complement.
CCAGTGTCCTAAAGGTCAGCAGAAACCCCCAGTGTCCTAAAGGTCAGCAGAAACCCCCAGTGTCCTAAAGGTCAGCAGAAACCCCCAGTGTCCTAACGGCCAGCAGAAACCCCCAGTGTCCTAACGGCCAGCAGAAACCCCCAGTGTCCTAAAGGTCAGCAGAAACCCCCAGTGTCCTAACGGCCAGCAGAAACCCCCAGTGTCCTAAAGGTCAGCAGAAACCCCCAGTGTCCTAAAGGTCAGCAGAAACCCCCAGTGTCCTAACGGCCGGCAGAAACCCCCAGTGTCCTAACGGCCAGCAGAAACCCCCAGTGTCCTAAAGGTCAGCAGAAACCCCCAGTGTCCTAAAGGTCAGCAGAAACCCCCAGTGTCCTAAAGGTCAGCAGAAACCCCCAGTGTCCTAAAGGTCAGCAGAAACCCCCAGTGTCCTAACGGCCAGCAGAAACCCCCAGTGTCCTAACGGCCAGCAGAAACCCCCAGTGTCCTAAAGGTCAGCAGAAACCCCCAGTGTCCTAAAGGTCAGCAGAAACCCCAAGTGTCCTAACGGCCAGCAGAAACCCCCAGTGTCCTAAAGGTCAGCAGAAACCCCCAGTGTCCTAACGGCCAGCAGAAACCCCCAGTGTCCTAAAGGTCAGCAGAAACCCCCAGTGTCCTAACGGCCAGCAGAAACCCCCAGTGTCCTAACGGCCAGCAGAAACCCCCAGTGTCCTAAAGGTCAGCAGAAACCCCCAGTGTCCTAAAGGTCAGCAGAAACCCCCAGTGTCCTAACGGCCAGCAGAAGCCCCCAGTGTCCTAACGGCCAGCAGAAACCCCCAGTGCCATCCATCAACTTGTGCCATTGAAGCCATATAACATATCATGTATACTATAACTAAAGCATGTTGAACCCATTGTTCCATACATAAAGTGCATTCGGAAAGTATTCAGACCCCTTGACTTTTCCATTTTGTTACTTTACAGCCTTATTCTAAAATGGATAAAATAGTTTTTTCCCCTCATCAATCTACATACAATACCCCATAATGACAACGCAAAAACAGTTTTTTTTAAAAATGTTAGCACATTTATTTTTAAAAAAGAAACTGAAATATCACATTTACATAAGTATTTAGACCCTTTACTCAGTACTTTGTTGAAACACCTTTGGCAGCGATTACAGCCTTGAGTCTTCTTGGGTATGACGCTACAAGCTTGGCAAACCTGTATTTGGGGAGTTTCTCCCATTCTTCTCTGCAAATCCTCTCAAGCTCTGTCAGGTTGGATGGGGAGCGTCGCTGCACAGCTATTTTCAGGTCTCTCCAGAGATGTTCGATCAGGTTCAAGTCCGGGCTCTGGCTGGGCCACTCAAGGACATTCGGAGACACTCCTGCGTTGTCTTGGCTGTGTGCTTAGGCTCGTTGTCCTGTTGGAAGGTGAACCTTCACCCCAGTCTGATGTCCTGAGCGCTCTGGAGCAGGTTTTCATCAAGGATCTCTCTCTGTACTTTGCTCAGTTCATCTTTCCTTCGATCCTGACTAGTCTCCCAGTCCATGCCGCTGAAAAAAACACCCACAGCATGATGCTGCCACCACCATGCTTCACCGTAGAGATGGTGCCAGGTTTCCTCCAGACGTGACTCTTGGCATTCAGGCCAAAGAGTTCAATCTTGGTTTCATCAGACCAGAGAATCTTGTTTCTCATGGTCTTAGAGTCGTTTAGGTGCCTTTTGGCAAACTCCAAGCGGGCTGTCATGTGCCTTTTACTGAGGAGTGGCTTCCGTCACGCTACTATAAAGGCCTGATTGGTGGAGTGCTGCAGAGATGGTTGTCCTTCTGGAAGGTTCTCCCATCTCCACAAAGGAACTCTGGAGCTCTGTCAGAGAGACCATCGGGTTCTTGGTCACCTCCCTGACCAAGGCCCTTCTCCCCCGATTGCTCAGTTTGGCCGGGAGGCCAGCTCTAGGAAGAGTCTTGGTGGTTCCAAACTTCTTCCATTTAAGAATGATGGAGGCCACTGTGTTCAATGCTGCAGACATTTTTTGTTACCCTTACCCAGATCTGTGCCTCGACACAATCCTGTCTCTGAGCTCTACGGACAATTCCTTCGACCTCATGGCTTGGTTTTTGCTCTGACATGCACTGTCAACTGTGGGACCTTAAATAGACAGGTGTGTGCCTTTCCAAATCATGTCCAATCAATTGAATTTACCACAGGTGGACTCCAATCAAGTTGTAGAAACATCTCAAGGATGATCAATGGAAACAGGATGCACCTGAGCTCAATTTCGAGTCTCATAGCAAAGGCACTGAATACTTATGTAAATAAGGTATTTCTGTTTTTTATTTTTAATAAATTTGCAAAAAAATCTAAAAACTGGTTTTCGCTTTGTTATTATGGGGTATTGTGTGTAGATTGATGATGACATTATACCTATTTTTCTTGTGGCTCCAGACAAGCAAACCTGATTCTACTCATCAAGCCTTTGACAAGTTGAATCAGGGGTTTTTGTCCGTGCCTACAACAAAAACATGCTGTTGGGGGTACTGGAGGACTGGAGTTAGGAAACCTATATAGTGCAGAGAGCCCTATGGGCCCTGGTCTAAAGTAGTGCACTACATAGGGAATAGGGTGCCATTTTGGACGCAGCCACAGAGTCTATAAGGGAAGGCTGAGACCTCCATTTACCATGGCCAGGTGTTCAGAGCAGCTGAACCATAAAGAATTCACTATGATGATACAATGGAGTCCTGAAGACATGTACCTGGTATTGGTTTCTAGCTATCCAAACCCCTCTAGGGTCTCTGCTAGCAAACACAAACCTGGTACACAAACACACACACACACACACACACACACACACACACACACACACACACAAGCACAAGCACATGTGCACACACACTGTAAAAAGTAATTTAGTATTTTAGTTGCTTCAGTTAATTTTCCAAGGAAACACACACACACACACATACAGACGTACGTACAGAAACACACACACAGGTACACTAACACACACGCAGACACACCAACACACTGACATACCAACACTGACACACCAACACTAACACACCAACACACTGACACACCAACACACTGGCACACCAACACTGACACACCAACACACTGACATACCAACACTGACACACCAACACACTGGCACACCAACACTGACACACCAACACACTGACACACCAACACACTGACATACCAACACTGACACACCAACACACTGACACACCAACACTGACACACCAACACTGACACACCAACACTGACACACACACATAACAGTGCAGACCCTCCTGAGTCTGTGGCTGGATATAAAGGCTGTTACAATGGGATGGAATCATCACTTTGTTTAACTCAGTTATCCTCCAATGGTACTGTGTGTGTGTGTGTCTGTGTATGTGTACCAGGATGTAGTTGCTAGCAGAGACCCTAGAGGGATTTGGTTAAATAGAAAGCAATACCAGACACACAGAACAATATAATAATAATATGCCATTTAGCAGACGCTTTTATCCAAAGCGACTTACAGTCATGTGTGCATTTTTACGTATGGGTGGTCCCGGGGATCGAACCCACTACCCTGGCGTTACAAGCACCATGCTCTACCAATTGAGCTACAGAACAACACAGTGTCCCTTAGCTTGGAGATGTTAGGATGTTACTGTACCAGGCGTACTGCTGGTGTTTACACATTCACCCTTGGTGTAATGGGATTGTGGGATTTTAGCCCTGTGTCTGTCTTGGGTAGCAACAGAGGTCCTTCCAGATGGACAGGTAAGGTACGGACACGCCGTAGCGTTTGCCGGCTGAGAGTACTTAGCATCTCTGAACAGAGTGCCGCCCATCATTTGCAAACCGATTCTACACGTTGAAACGGCTGAAAACGTCAGCAGTCAATGCCACCTGTGGGTGGTCCTCAAACGCACCCCGCCGAACGAACGGAAACCGAACGGCAGACTGCCACCTGTGGGTGGTCCTCAAACGCACCCCGCCGAACGAACGGAAACCGAACGGCAGACTGTCACTCGGTGTGATGCGTTTACTCCTGTACATAGACAGATAATTAGATAGACAGATAATTAGACAGACAGAAGATAATTACATAGACAGATAATTAGACAGACAGAAGATAATTACATAGACAGATAATTAGACAGACAGAAGATAAGGACAGTGGCTGCAAGTGGATTTCAATGCCAAGGGTCAACCATATGATGTTGCCTAATAATCACCTGACTCAAGGTCAAAGTTTCCTTGTTGTATAAAATAAGAGTAAATTGATCTTCTAACTGTGTAGTCCCCTGTAGCTCAGTTGGTAGAGCATGGCGCTTGCAACGCCAGGGTGGTGGGTTCGTTTTCCCACGGGGGGGGGGGGGCAGTATGAAAATGAATGCACTCACTAACTGTAAGTCGCTCTGGATAAGAGCGTCTGCTAAATGACTAACAAAATTTTAAAAAATTTAAATGTAGTAACACTGTACATTCCACTTGTAACAACATCTTGTTCTATTTTCCAGCCAGGAACTGTTCCGTCTAATGTCCCTTGTCCTGCTAGTGTAATGTTCTACGTCTTTGAGAGGAAGATCTTCAGGGAATCTATATCCTGTCCTAAGTCCATCAATTCCCATTAACAAGTCATAATCAGTGCATTTCCAGGTCACTTAGTTACATTAGAGAAGAGCGGTATTGATTCAGTCCTGTCCTGGGCGTACCACCACTCAACACATAGTCTATGTCCCAAATATTCCCTAGGAAGTGCACTACTTTTGACCAGGACCCATAGGGAATAGGGTGTCATTTGGGACGCACCCTTAGATTGACACCCTGGTTTATTATCTTGCCTACTGAAAGACAGGAGAACTTCAGCAGAGCTTCAGCGGAGCGGCGGAGAAGAGAAGAGACAACTTTCAGGCAGATGTCACCATAAATAATGCATTAGAGATGGGGCCAAAAAAAGCCTTTGGAAAGGCTAATTATTCAGCTCGACATTTAAGACTCGTTCTCACAAGAAAATAGCGAGCCCCAAAAAATGTATTCTGAAAGCTGGATTCAAACCATTCAGGCAGTCAATGAGTCAGTTAGTCAGGCAGTCAGTCACTCCACATTATACCCATACAGGAGACTTGCACTCACACAGCCTCCTCTACTAAACATATTGAGGTACAGTATATATCACAACCATTAGCCACTCACACAGCCTCCTCTACTAAACATATTGAGGTACAGTATATATCACAACCATTAGCCATTCACACAGCCTCCTCTACTAAACATATTGAGGTACAGTATATATCACAACCATTAGCCACTCACACAGCCTCCTCTACTAAACATATTGAGGTACAGTATATATCACAACCATTAGCCACTCACACAGCCTCCTCTACTAAACATATTGAGGTACAGTATATATCACAACCATTAGCCACTCACACAGCCTCCTCTACTAAACATATTGAGGTACAGTATATATCACAACCATTAGCCACTCACACAGCCTCCTCTACTAAACATATTGAGGTACAGTATATATCACAACCATTAGCCACTCACACAGCCTCCTCTACTAAACATATTGAGGTACAGTATATATCACAACCATTAGCCACTCACACAGCCTCCTCTACTAAACATATTGAGGTACAGTATATATATCACAACCATTAGCCACTCACACAGCCTCCTCTACTAAACATATTGAGGTACAGTATATATCACAACCATTAGCCACTCACACAGCCTCCTCTACTAAACATATTGAGGTACAGTATATATCACAACCATTAGCCACTCACACAGCCTCCTCTACTAAACATATTGAGGTACAGTATATATCACAACCATTAGCCACTCACACAGCCTCCTCTACTAAACATATTGAGGTACAGTATATATCACAACCATTAGCCACTCACACAGCCTCCTCTACTAAACATATTGAGGTACAGTATATATCACAACCATTAGCCACTCACACAGCCTCCTCTACTAAACATATTGAGGTACAGTATATATCACAACCATTAGCCACTCACAACTCCTGCTGTTGGGAAATATTAAACATCTGGGCTGAGGAACATGTCTACAGTTATAATAAGGTTTCCTTCAAGTGTTGAGAGTTAAAGGGTTAAAACGATCTAGTCTCTCAGCAGGCATAAATACCCATTCAGCAGGTGTCTGTCTCTCTCTCTCTCTCTCTCTCTCTCTCTCTCTCTCTCTCTCTCTCTCTCTCTCTCTCTCTCTCTCTCTCTCTCTCTCTCTCTCTCTCTCTCTCTCTCTCTCTCTCTCTCTCTCTCTCTCTCTCTCTCTCTCTCTCTCTCTCTCTCTCTCTCTCCCCTCTCCCTCTCTCCCTCTCTCCCTCTCTCCCCCCCCCCCCCCGCTGGTCACTGTCCTAAATCTACCAGTTACGTAACTAAATGATGCTCCTGCAGGTGCCATGGCATAACCCATTCTACCCATAACCCATTCTACCCATAACCCATTCTACCCATAACCCATAACCCATTCTACCCATAACCCATTCTACCCATAACCCATTCTACCCATAACCCATAACCCATTCTACCCATAACCCATTCTACCCATAACCCATTCTACCCATAACCCATAACCCATTCTACCCATAACCCATTCTACCCATAACCCATTCTACCCATAACCCATAACCCATTCTACCCATAACCCATTCTACCCATAACCCATTCTACCCATAACCCATAACCCATTCTACCCATAACCCATTCTACCCATAACCCATTCTACCCATAACCCATAACCCATTCTACCCATAACCCATTCTACCCATAACCCATTCTACCCATAACCCATAACCCATTCTACCCATAACCCATTCTACCCATAACCCATTCTAACCATAACCCATTCTACCCATAACCCATTCTACCCATAACCCATTCTACCCATAACCCATTCTAACCATAACCCATCCTTTCCTTTCTGCGCCACTTGGTTCTGCACTAATAATAAAAAGCAAAGAGAACTAACAGACAGAGGAGCCATTTGCAGGGGAAGGGATGTAGCCATTTCCCCTCATTAAAAATGTAGCTGTCTCTGTATAACAGGTGCAGTGCTCAGCAGCCCTCTGTGTGTGCCTGTGTGGGTCGCTGTAGGGAGAGCTGCTTTGCTCTTTAATGAGCCCCTTCTATGCCAATGCTGAGAGGAAGAGAGAGGGGGGAGTGGGGGAGGGAGGCGGGGTGAGGTGGTCTATTGGTCGTGAACAGCAGAGCATTGTCCCTCAGTCCGCCGGGTCCTGTCCTCAGTGGCCGGTTTCTGGACCCATATACATAAAGCATCATAAAGTAGGAGTGTTGATCTAGGATCAGTTTTGCATTTTAGATCATAATGATTACGATTACATAGTCAGGGGGACCTGATCCTAGATCAGTGAATATGGGCCCTGGTTGGCTTCTAACTGAGCAGAAGATGGGATCTAATCGAAAGCCCCAGAAAGCAATGCACCTCATACCTCCAACTAGAGTGGGTCTGGGAAGCAGGAAGCAGGAAAGCAAGCAGAAAGCAGCGTTTCTTCAAGCTGTCATGATCTAGTTTGTTTGAACTAAAGAGGATGTTAGCTAGCTTACAGCTTGGCTAGGATATCAATTAATGATGGGCTATAGCAAAAGGAGGCTCAACTCTCTATCCAGTTGCCATCCATCCTCACACACTGCATTTGGTCTCTTGACGTAGCTCTGAGGAGATGACTGTGTCTGTGTGCACATTCTTACTATAGAGAATGAGTTAAAGTGATGTATTTTTCAATATGAGAGCTGTTGTGGTAGCGACTGGAAATCTTGACATTTCAAATCTCCACAGAGTCAGTGTAATGACAAGTTGACTTGTAACGTCATCGTCACTCTTTAATAGACCCTGCTGTGCAGTAGACAGACAGACTCACAGGCAGACACACAGACAGACACACAGACAGACAGACAGACTCACAGGCAGACACACAGACAGACACACAGACAGACAAACAGACACACACATAGACAGACAGACAGACAGACAGACAGGCAGGCAGGCAGACAGACAGACAGACAGACAGACAGACAGACAGACGCACATACAGAGACACACACAGACCCACAGACACAGACAGACAGACAGAGACACACACAGACCCACAGACAGAGACAAACAGAGACAGACAGACAGACAGAGACAGACACAGACCCACAGACAGAGACAAACAGAGACAGACAGACAGACAGACAGACAGACAGACAGACAGACAGACAGACAGACACAGACAGAGACAGACACTGTACCTCCCAAGCATCTGTTTTCACTTCAATATGTGCTCATTATCTCTTAGTTAGATTATGCATCTTAGTGCAGTCCTCTGTGGCTCAGTTGGTAGAGCATGGCGGCTTTGGTGCTTGCAACGCCAGGAGAGTGGGTTCGATTCATGCAGGGACCACCCATTAGAAAATGGATGCACGCATGATGCTTTGGATAAAAGCTTTGGAAACTCGCTTTGGATCAAATTGGCCTCGCCCTGCCATCACAATGCTGCTATGCTGTAGATCAGGGTTTCCCAAACTCGGTGCCGGGGCCCCCTCCTGGGTGCACAATTAGGGTTTTTGCTAATAATCATAAGCTTGACGAGGAGTTGGTTATTTGAATCAGCTGTGTAGTGCTAGGGCAAACACGGCAAAGACCACAGATTCTAAGTGTCCTTCCATGGCACTGAGATCAAGGCTGCATTCCAAATGTAACTCTATTCCCTTTATACAGTGCCTACAGAAAGTATTCACACCCCTTGACTTTTTCCACATTTTGTTGTGTCACAGCCTGAATTTAAAGTGGATTAAATTGAGATTTTTCGTCACTGACCTACACACAAGGCAAAGAAGGCCACCTATTGGTAGATGAGTAAAAATTTTTAAAAAAGCAGACATTGAATATCCCATTGAGCATGGTGAAGTTATTAATTACACTTCGGATGGTGTATTAATACACCAGGTCACTACAAGTATACAGGCGTCCTTCCTAACTCAGTTGCCGGAGAGGAAGGAAACCATGAGGCCAATGGTGACTTTAAAACTGTTACAGAGTTTAATGGCTGTAATAGGAGAAAACTGAGGATGGATCAACAACATTGTAGTTAATGTGAAAAGAAGGAAGCCTGTACAGAATAAAAAATATTCCAAAACATGCATCCTGTTTGCAACAAGGCACTAAAGTAATACTGCAAAAAATGTGGCAAAGCAATTCACTTTTTGTCCAGAATACTAAGTGTTATTTTTGGGGCAAATCCAACACAACACATTACGTGGTACCACTCTCTATATTTTCAAGCATAGTGGTGCCTGCATCATGTTATGTGTATGCTTGTAATCATTAAGGTCTGGGGAGTTTTTTCAAGATAAAAAAATTAACTGAATGGAGCTAAGCACAGGCAAAATCCTAGAGGAAAACCTGGTTCAGTCTGCTTTCTACCAGACACTGGGAGACAAATTCACCTTTCAGCAGTACAACAAATTAAACACAAGGTCAAATCTACACTGGAGTTGCTTACCAAGAAGACAGTGGATGTTCCTGAGAGGCCGAGCTAGAAATGTTACTTAAATCTACTTGAAAATCAGTGGCAAGACCTGAAAATGGTTGCCTAGCAATGATCAACCACCAATTTGACGGAGCTTGAAGCATTTTGAAATAGAATAATGGGCAAATGTTTCCCAATCCAGGTGTGGAAAGCTCTTAAGAGATTTACCCAGAAACACTCTAAAGCTGTAATCGCTGCCAAAGGTGCATCTACAACATTTTGACTCAGGGGTGTGAACACGTATGTAAATGAGATATTTCTGTACTTAATTTCAAATACATTTGTTAACATTTATAAAAAAATGTTTTCACTTTGTCATTATGGGGTATTGTGTCTAGATGGGTGAGAAATTAAAAAACTATTTAATAAATTTTGAACTCAGGCTGTAAATAAGTCAAGGGGTATGAATACTTTCTGAAGGCACTGTATATTTAAGTATGTAGGGAATAGGGTGGTTTGGGACGTGGCCTTAGTATCCTTCCCTGGCATTGAGATGAAGCCATGTGTTGTGTTCTGTCCTTGGCACAGAGGGGGGAGTCCTCAGCTCAGTCTCCAACTATACAAACAGTGACACACACACACACACACACACAGACACAGACACAGACACAGACACAGACACAGACACAGACACAGACACAGACACACACATACACACACACACACACACACACACACACACACACACACACACACACACACACACACACACACACACACACACATACACACACACACACACACACACACACACAGAGAGACAGACAGACAGTCTGGTCTGGTGCCACTGTACCACACAAGTGGATCCCCTTCCACCTGTCTTGTGATTAGCTGTGTTTGGGAGCGTGACAGGAGAGAATGAATCGAGTCTCTCGTGTGGCTAAAATAAATAAACAAAGAAAGAAAGCAGATCTTACAGCTTATAACCAACCGGACAGTAAGTCCACAGGGTGAGTCATGGGCAAAGCTTGTTTTCTTTAGAATATTCTGATTTAGAGAAGGGAAAAAGTGTGTTGTCAGTGTGTTGTCAGTGTGTTGCCAGTGTGTTGTCAGTGTGTTGTCAGTGTGTTGTCAGTGTGTTGTCAGTGTGTTGTCAGTGTGTTGCCAGTGCGTTGTCAGTGCGTTGCCAGTGCGTTGTCAGTGTGTTGTCAGTGTGTTGTCAGTGTGTTGTCAGTGTGTTGTCAGTGTGTTGTCAGTGTGTTGTCAGTGTGTTGCCAGTGTGTTGTCAGTGTGTTGTCAGTGTGTTGCCAGTGTGTTGTCAGTGTGTTGCCTTGTGTTTCTTCAACGGTCTCTTGCTATAGAGGCATATTTTATATGCAGCGGGCAACCAGATCAATAAATATTGACCAGCAAATACAGTCTCTACCCAAGGCCCTGGTTTGAATATAAATCAAAGTTACCCACGTCTGGTTTTAATATCAATCAAAGGTAACATTTTACTTTTTTTTTCTTTAACATTTTAGTCATTTAGCAGACGCTCTTATCCAGAGCGACTTACAGTCAGTGAGTGCATACATTTTTTATTTTTTTATTTTTCATACTGGCCCCCCGTGGGAATCGAACCCACAACCCTGGCGTTGCAAACACCATGCTCTACCAACTGAGCTACATGGGGCCCCATGTACAACTGGTTAAAAGTAGTACAAGATATAGGGAACACACACACACACACACACACACACACACACACACACACACACACACACACACACACACACACCAGTAGACAGTAAATCATTATTGTCATCTTTTTTTTAATGGTTTTCCACTTTACAAAGGACAAGGCAGATCAACCATGACCCGGGGCATATATCAGACCCAATGTATGACTTGTTTCAGGATCAACAACCTCCCATCTATTCATGTTGTAATAGACCTTGGTGCTACACTACATCACCAAAAGTATGTGGACACCTGCTCGTCAAACATCTCATTCCAAAATCATGGGCATTAACATGGAGTTGGTCCCCCCCCCCCTTTGCTGGTATCACAGCCTCCACTCTTCTGGGAAGGCTTTCCACTAGATGTTGGAACATTGCTGCAGGGGACTTACTTCCAATCAGCCACAAGAGCATTAGTGAGGTCGGGCACTGATGTTGGGCGATCAGGCCTGGCTTGAACCATGACTAAGGGACCTAGCCCGAACCATGAAAAACAGCCCCAGACCATTATTCCTCCTCCACCTAACTTTACAGTTGGCACTATGCATTAGAGCAGGTAGCGTTCTCCTGGCATCTGCCAAATCCAGATTTGTCCGTCGGACTGCCAGATGGTGAAGCGTGATTCATCACTCCAGAGAACACGTTTCCACTGCTCCAGAGTCCAATGGCGGCGAGCTTTACACCACTCCAGCCGACGCTTGGCATTGCGCATGGTGATCTTAGGCTTGTGTGCGGCTGCTCGGCCATGGAAACCCATTTCATGAAGCTCACTTCGAACAGTTATTGTGCTGATGTTGCTTCCAAACGCAGTTTGAAACTTGGTAGTGAGCGCAACTGAGGACAAACTATTTTTACGCGCCATGCGCTTCATCACTCGGCGGTCCCGTTCTGTGAGCTTGTGTGCCTACCACTTCGCGGCTGAGCCGTTGTTGCTCCTAGATGTTTCCACTTCACAATAACAGCACTTACAGTTGACCGTGGCAGCTCTAGCAGGGCATAAAGTTGACGAACTGACTTCTTGGAAAGGTGGCATCCTATGACGGTTGCACGTTGAAAGTCACTGAGCTCTTCAGTAAGGTCATTCTACTGCCAATGTTTATCTATGGAGATTGCATGGCTGTGTGCTCGATTTTATAGACCTGTCAGAAACGGGTGTGGCTGAAATAGCCAAATCCGCTAATTTGAAGGGGTGTCCACATACTTTTGTATATATAGCGTTTGTTAACTATAGGCTAGTGTATTTTGTCCTTCAGAATAAGCCTATTATGAGCATATCTGTCCAAATGTGTCCGTGGGCATTTTCTACACAACTAATACTGTATTGTGTAGGGCTTTGCATTGAATAACTGTGTATTGATTTAGACTAGTGCCGAAACGAAGGAGTAGGCATTATTTCAGAAGATGAAGTGGCCCCTTGACTGCTGAACCACCGAATCGGCTTGAGATTATGGTAGAAATCAGTTCCGTTTTGAATAATAAAACCAACAAGTTATAACATATAATTGCACAACATTCAAGTATGATCTAACTGACGCGTTTCTTATACACATTATTATCCAGAGCAGAGGCTTAGGCATCCTCAGTGTTAGGTGTCGCCTAGTAGGCAAATAGACTACATCTTATGAGGAGCTATAATAAAGCACCAGATTCCACATACCCCTTCAAATGAAATGTTGTTATAATAATAATAATAATAATAATAATAATAATAATAATATGCCATTTAGCAGACGCTTTTATCCAAAGCGATTTACAGTCATGCGTGCATTATTATAACCTTTCCAATTCTATTAATTTTGTGAATTTGCGTGGATTCATGTTTACTTTGCATGTTATTGTTGCCTATCAGTGGGGTGCATTCAAGAGCAAGAGTCAACTGCTGCCGTGCAATTAGCTGTATTACCTGGCTGGATCTAAACAGTTCACCACTGCTATTGCGTAGGATAACCATCAGGTTACAACACACCCGGGTAGGTAGCGTAGCGTATTCGTTCGACCTCTCATCATTAGCCTACAGCGCAATATTTTCAATTTATTTCAAAAAAAACATTATTAATTTAAAATAGCCAACTCACGTCTCTGAAGCGATTCCAGTGTTTGATCTTCCGGCTGTACTCAGAAATGGTTGATAGCCATTGCTTATCTTCCATGAAATTCCCTGTTTTTTCTCCTTCTTTCGCACCTTTCACTTCCACCTGCATCGATGAGCCGACCAGTACGAGGGCTGGCACCAGAAGGCAAACCAGAGCTCTCATCCCGACCATATTTAGTAGCCGCTATATCTTCTCCTGTCCTCTAACCAAGGTTTTAACGATGCGATGTAGCCCAGGCAGCCCGACTCGATCAGACTATGCTTTTCTCACAGACGTGCTTACAGCAGTGCGATCAGGGCAGAGTGAGAGAGAGAGAGGCGTCAGTGAAATGGTGTTGTTCTAAAACGTGTTTTTAATTGAATGAGTGAAGCCATGTATTTTACTATTTAATTTAGTAATGTATTATACAACACTGTTATCCATTTTTTTACATTTTAATTTTTTTTTGTAATTTAGCAGACGCTCTTATCCAGAGCGACTTACAGTTAGTGAGTGCATACATTTTTCATACTGGCCCCCGTGGGAAATCGAACCCACAACCCTGGCGTTGCAAGCACCATGCTCTACCAACTGAGCTACAGTATACAATACTGTACTGGTTTCATGCACTCTTTAGATGGTTATTTGGTCTTAATTAACAAATACAAATGTTCAAAAGTGTTTATCTCTCTTCTTATTGTCCACACAGTCACAGGAGCAGAACTGATAGTAGTGGATGAATTATTGAGTCATGGCACCACACAGTCACAGGAGCAGAACTGATAGAAATGGATGAATTATTGAGTCATGGCACCACACAGTCACAGGAGCAGAACTGATAGAAGTGGATGAATTATTGAGTCATGACACCACACAGTCACAGACACAGAACTGATAGAAATGGATGAATTATTGAGTCATGCTACCACACAGTCACAGGAGCAGAACTGATAGAAATTGATGAATTATTGAGTCATGCTACCACACAGTCACAGGAGCAGAACTGTCCTTTATCCTTGTTGATAGATGTGTTTGTTCTTCACTGCACCGGTCATGTGACATACTGTACATAATAATAATTAGTTGAATCAACTAGATTTGTTTTTACAGTGTGTATTGAGAAGTTAGGCTCGTGCCAGGACGGCCAGCTGTGCACTGCAATATTATGTGTGTGCATTGCAACAGCAGCTGTGGGAACAGCAAACTAGTAAACAGGACAACATAGTCCTGATAAGGGTTAAAGCTGGTTCACCATGTCACAGGGGAGGTTCAGACCAGGACAACATAGTCCTGATAAGGGTTAAAGCTGGTTTACCATGTCAGAGGGGAGGCTCAGACCAGGACAACATAGTCCTGATAAGGGTTAAAGCTGGTTCACCATGTCACAGGGGAGGTTCAGACCAGGACAACATAGTCCTGATATGGGTTAAGGCTGGTTCACCATGTCACAGGGGAGGTTCAGACCAGGACAACATAGTCCTGATAAAGGTTAAAGCTGGTTCACCATGTCAGAGGGGAGGTTCAGACCAGGACAACATAGTCCTGATATGGGTTAAAGCTGGTTCACCATGTCAGAGGGGAGGTTCAGACCAGGACAACATAGTCCTGGTAAGGGTTAAAGCTGGTTCACCATGTCAGAGGGGAGGTTCAGACCAGGACAACATAGTCCTGATAAGGGTTAAAGCTGGTTCACCATGTCACAGGGGAGGTTCAGACCAGGACAACATAGTCCTGATAAGGGTTAAAGCTGGTTTACCATGTCAGAGGGGAGGCTCAGACCAGGACAACATAGTCCTGATAAGGGTTAAAGCTGGTTCACCATGTCACAGGGGAGGTTCAGACCAGGACAACATAGTCCTGATAAGGGTTAAAGCTGGTTCACCATGTCACAGGGGAGGTTCAGACCAGGACAACATAGTCCTGATAAGGGTTAAAGCTGGTTCACCATGTCAGAGGGGAGATTCAGACCAGGACAACATTGTCCTGATATGGGTTAAAGCTGGTTCACCATCTTAGAGGGGAGGTTCAGACCAGGACAACATAGTCCTGATAAGGGTTAAAGCTGGTTCACCATGTCAGAGGGGAGGTTCAGACCAGGACAACATAGTCCTGATAAGGGTTAAAGCTGGTTCACCATGTCACAGGGGAGGTTCAGACCAGGACAACATAGTCCTGATAAGGGTTAAAGCTGGTTCACCATGTCACAGGGGAGGTTCAGACCAGGACAACATAGTCCTGATATGGGTTAAAGCTGGTTCACCATGTCACAGGGGAGGTTCAGACCAGGACAACATAGTCCTGATAAGGGTTAAAGCTGGTTCACCATGTCAGAGGGGAGGTTCAGACCAGGACAACATAGTCCTGATAAGGGTTAAAGCTGGTTCACCATGTCAGAGGGGAGGTTCAGACCAGGACAACATAGTCCTGATAAGGGTTAAAGCTGGTTCACCATGTCACAGGGGAGGTTCAGACCAGGACAACATAGTCCTGATAAGGGTTAAAGCTGGTTCACCATGTCACAGGGGAGGTTCAGACCAGGACAACATAGTCCTGATATGGGTTAAAGCTGGTTCACCATGTCACAGGGGAGGTTCAGACCAGGACAACATAGTCCTGATAAGGGTTAAAGCTGGTTCACCATTTCAGAGGGGAGGTTCAGACCAGGACAACATAGTCCTGATAAGGGTTAAAGCTGGTTCACCATGTCAGAGGGGAGGTTCAGACCAGGACAACATAGTCCTGATATGGGTTAAAGCTGGTTCACCATGTCACAGGGGAGGTTCAGACCAGGACAACATAGTCCTGATATGGGTTAAAGCTGGTTCACCATGTCACAGGGGAGGTTCAGACCAGGACAACATAGTCCTGATAAGGGTTAAAGCTGGTTCACCATGTCAGAGGAGAGGTTCAGACCAGGACAACATAGTCCTGATAAGGGTTAAAGCTGGTTCACCATGTCACAGGGGAGGTTCAGACCAGGACAACATAGTCCTGATAAGGGTTAAAGCTGGTTCACCATGTCACAGGGGAGGTTCAGACCAGGACAACATAGTCCTGATATGGGTTAAAGCTGGTTCACCATGTCACAGGGGAGGTTCAGACCAGGACAACATAGTCCTGATAAGGGTTAAAGCTGGTTCACCATGTCAGAGGGGAGGTTCAGACCAGGACAACATAGTCCTGATAAGGGTTAAAGCTGGTTCACCATGTCACAGGGGAGGTTCAGACCAGGACAACATAGTCCTGATATGGGTTAAAGCTGGTTCACCATGTCACAGGGGAGGTTCAGACCAGGACAACATAGTCCTGATAAGGGTTAAAGCTGGTTCACCATGTCACAGGGGAGGTTCAGACCAGGACAACATAGTCCTGATAAGGGTTAAAGCTGGTTCACCATGTCAGAGGGGAGGTTCACACCAGGATATGGACGATAGGTCTGGTTGAGACCAGGCTCCAATCTGATGCTTTTCCATCCACAGAGGAGAGAAAGAGTGAGAGAGAAGGGAGAGAGAGAGAGAGAGACTACTTCAGATTACTTATCCTATTGAAGAGCTCTTGTATGAACCTACAGGTTGTCTGTTCTAATAAATTAATAGCCATAGTAGTGGTCACAAGGTGGACTAGACAGACAATCTAGAGTCCCAAATGGCACCCTATTCCCTATATAGCCCTATGGGCCCGGGCCCTATATAAAGGTAGCAGTAGTGCACTATAAAGGGAATGGGTGACAATTGGGACGTAACCTATTGCTGCTGCAGGAGCAGGGGAATCTCTTGGGAAATAGCTACATTACAGTGATGTGGAGGGACTAGTAACAACACTAACATATGAAGTAGAGATTACAGTGATGTGGAGGGACTAGTAACAGCACTAACATGTGAAGTAGAGATTACAGTGATGTGGAGGGACTAGTAACAGCACTAACATGTGAAGTAGAGATTACAGTGATGTGGAGGGACTAGTAACAGCACTAACATGTGAAGTAGAGATTACAGTGATGTGGAGGGACTAGTAACAGCACTAACATGTGAAGTAGAGATTACAGTGAGGTGGAGGGACTAGTAACAGCACTAACATGTGAAGTAGAGATTACAGTGACGTGGAGGGACTAGTAACAGCACTAACATGTGAAGTAGAGATTACAGTGACGTGGAGGGACTAGTAACAGCACTAACATGTGAAGTAGAGATTACAGTGATGTGGAGGGACTAGTAACAGCACTAACATGTGAAGTAGAGATTACAGTGATGTGGAGGGACTAGTAACAGCACTAACATGTGAAGTAGAGATTACAGTGATGTGGAGGGACTAGTAACAGCACTAACATGTGAAGTAGAGATTACAGTGATGTGGAGGGACTAGTAACAGCACTAACATGTGAAGTAGAGATTACAGTGATGTGGAGGGACTAGTAACAGCACTAACATGTGAAGTAGAGATTACAGTGATGTGGAGGGACTAGTAACAGCACTAACATGTGAAGTAGAGATTACAGTGATGTGGAGGGACTAGTAACAGCACTAACATATGAAGTAGAGATTACAGTGATGTGGAGGGACTAGTAACAGCACTAACATGTGAAGTAGAGATTACAGTGATGTGGAGGGACTAGTAACAGCACTAACATGTGAAGTAGAGATTACAGTGATGTGGAGGGACTAGTAACAGCACTAACATGTGAAGTAGAGATTACAGTGATGTGGAGGGACTAGTAACAGCACTAACATGTGAAGTAGAGATTACAGTGATGTGGAGGGACTAGTAACAGCACTAACATGTGAAGTAGAGATTACAGTGATATGGAGGGACTAGTAACAGCACTAACATATGAAGTAGAGATTACAGTGATGTGGAGGGACTAGTAACAGCACTAACATATGAAGTAGAGATTACAGTGATGTGGAGGGACTAGTAACAGCACTAACATGTGAAGTAGAGATTACAGTGATGTGGAGGGACTAGTAACAACACTAACATGTGAAGTAGAGATTACAGTGATGTGGAGGGACTAGTAACAGCACTAACATATGAAGTAGAGATTACAGTGATGTGGAGGGACTAGTAACAGCACTAACATGTGAAGTAGAGATTACAGTGATGTGCAGGGACTAGTAACAGCACTAACATGTGAAGTAGAGATTACAGTGACGTGGAGGGACTAGTAACAGCACTAACATGTGAAGTAGAGATTACAGTGACGTGGAGGGACTAGTAACAGCACTAACATGTGAAGTAGAGATTACAGTGATGTGGAGGGACTAGTAACAGCACTAACATGTGAAGTAGAGATTACAGTGATGTGGAGGGACTAGTAACAGCACTAACATGTGAAGTAGAGATTACAGTGATGTGGAGGGACTAGTAACAGCACTAACATGTGAAGTAGAGATTACAGTGATGTGGAGGGACTAGTAACAGCACTAACATATGAAGTAGAGATTACAGTGATGTGGAGGGACTAGTAACAGCACTAACATATGAAGTAGAGATTACAGTGAGGTGGAGGGACTAGTAACAGCACTAACATGTGAAGTAGAGATTACAGTGATCTGGAGGGACTAGTAACAGCACTAACATGTGAAGTAGAGATTACAGTGATGTGGAGGGACTAGTAACAGCACTAACATGTGAAGTAGAGATTACAGTGATGTGGAGGGACTAGTAACAGCACTCAATCAATCAATCAATCAATTTTATTTTATATAGCCCTTCGTACATCAGCTGATATCTCGAAGTGCTGTACAGAAACCCAGCCTAAAACCCCAAACAGCTAGTAATGCAGGTGTAGAAGCACGGTGGCTAGGAAAAACTCCCTAGAAAGGCCAAAACCTAGGAAGAAACCTAGAGAGGAACCAGGCTATGAGGGGTGGCCAGTCCTCTTCTGGCTGTGCCGGGTGGAGATTATAACAGAACCATGCTAAGATGTTCAAAAATGTTCATAAGTGACAAGCATGGTCAAATAATAATCAGGAATAAATCTCAGTTGGCTTTTCATAGCCGATCATTAAGAGTTGAAAACAGCAGGTCTGGGACAGGTAGGGGTTCCATAACCGCAGGCAGAACAGTTGAAACTGGAATAGCAGCAAGGCCAGGCGGACTGGGGACAGCAAGGAGTCACCACGGCCGGTAGTCCCGACGTATGGTCCTAGGGCTCAGGTCTCTCAGTTGGCTTTTCATAGCCGATCATTAAGAGTTGAAAACAGCAGGTCTGGGACAGGTAGGGGTTTCGTAACCGCAGGCAGAACAGTTGAAACTGGAATAGCAGCAAGGCCAGGCGGACTGGGGACAGCAAGGTGTCAGCATGCCCGGTAGTCCTGACGTATGGTCCTAGGGCTCAGGTTCTCAGAGAGAAAGAGAGAACGAGAGAATTAGAGAGAGCATACTTAAATTCACACAGGACACTGGATAAGACAGGAGAAGTACTCCAGGTATAACCAACTAACCCCAGCCCCCCGACACATAAACTACTGCAGCATAAATACTGGAGGCTGAGACAGGAGCGGTCCGGAGACACTGTGGCCCCATCCGAAGAAACCCCCGGACAGGGCCAAACAGGAAGGATATAACCCCACCCACTCTGCCAAAGCACAGCCCCCGCACCACTAGAGGGATATCCTCAACCACCAACTTACAATCCTGAGACAAGGCCGAGTATAGCCCACAGAGGTCTCCACCACAGCACAAACCAAGGGGAGGCGCCAACCCAGACAGGAAGATCACGTCAGTAACTCAACCCACTCAAGTGACGCACCCCTCCTAGGGACGGCATGAAAGAGCACCAGCAAGCCAGTGACTCAGCCCCTGTAACAGGGTTAGAGGCAGAGAACCCCAGTGGAGAGAGGGGAACCGGCCTGGCAGAGACAGCAAGGGCTGTTCGTTGCTCCAGAGCCTTTCCGTTCACCTTCACACTCCTGGGCCAGACTACACTCAATCATAAGACCTACTGAAGAGATAAGTCTTCAGTAAAGACTTAAAGGTTGAGACCGAGTCTGCGTCTCTCACATGGGTAGGCAAACTGTTCCATAAAAATGGAGATCTATAGGAGAAAGCCCTGCCTCCCGCTGTTTGCTTAGAAATTCTAGGGACAATTAGGAGGCCTGCGTCTTGTGACCGTAGCGTACGTATTGGTATGTACGGCAGGACCAACTCGGAAAGATAGGTAGGAGCAAGCCCATGTAACGCTTTATAGGTTAACAGTAAAACCTTGAAATCAGCCCTTGCCTTAACAGGAAGCCAGTGTAGGGAAGCTAGCACTGGAGTAATATGATCAAATTTCTTGGTTCTAGTCAGGATTCTAGCAGCCGTATTTAGCACTAACTGAAGTTTATTTAGTGCTTTATCCGGGTAGCCGGAAAGTAGAGCATTGCAGTAGTCTAACCTAGAAGTAACAAATGCATGGATTAATTTTTCTGCATCATTTTTGGACAGAAAATTTCTGATTTTTGCAATGTTACGTAGATGGAAAAAAGCTGTCCTTGAAACAGTCTTGATATGTTCGTCAAAAGAGAGATCAGGGTCAAGAGTAACGCCGAGGTCCTTCACAGTTTTATTTGAGACGACTTTACAACCATCAAGATGAATTGTCAGATTTAACAGAAGATCTCTTTGTTTCTTGGGACCTAGAACAAGCATCTCTGTTTTGTCCGAGTTTAAAAGTAGAAAGTTTTCAGCCATCCACTTCCTTATGTCTGAAACACAGGCTTCTAGCGAGGGCAATTTTGGGGCTTCACCATGTTTCATTGAAATGTACAGCTGTGTGTCATCCGCATAGCAGTGAAAGTTAACATTATGTTTTCGAATAACATCCCCAAGAGGTAAAATATATAGTGAAAACAATAGTGGTCCTAAAACGGAACCTTGAGGAACACCGAAATGTACAGTTGATTTGTCGGAGGACAGACCATTCACAGAGACAAACTGATATCTTTCCGACAGGTAAGATCTAAACCAGGCCAGAACTTGTCCGTGTAGACCAATTTGGGTTTCCAGTCTCTCCAAAAGAATGTGGTGATCGATGGTGTCAAAGGCAGCACTAAGGTCTAGTAGCACGAGGACAGATGCAGAGCCTCGGTCTGACGCCATTAAAAGGTCATTTACCACCTTCACAAGTGCAGTCTCAGTGCTATGATGGGGTCTAAAACCAGACTGAAGCATTTCGTATACATTGTTTGTCTTCAGAAAGGCAGTGAGTTGCTGCGCAACAGCTTTTTCAAAAAATTTTTTAGCACTAACATGTGAAGTAGAGATTACAGTGATGTGGAGGGACTAGTAACAGCACTAACATGTGAAGTAGAGATTACAGTGATGTGGAGGGACTAGTAACAGCACTAACATGTGAAGTAGAGATTACAGTGATGTGGAGGGACTAGTAACAGCACTAACATGTGAAGTAGAGATTACAGTGATGTGGAGGGACTAGTAACAGCACTAACATGTGAAGTAGAGATTACAGTGATGTGGAGGGACTAGTAACAGCACTAACATGTGAAGTAGAGATTACAGTGATGTGGAGGGACTAGTAACAGCACTAACATATGAAGTAGAGATTACAGTGATGTGGAGGGACTAGTAACAGCACTAACATGTGAAGTAGAGATTACAGTGATGTGGAGGGACTAGTAACAGCACTAACATATGAAGTAGAGATTACAGTGATGTGGAGGGACTAGTAACAGCACTAACATGTGAAGTAGAGATTACAGTGATGTGGAGGGACTAGTAACAGCACTAACATGTGAAGTAGAGATTACAGTGATGTGGAGGGACTAGTAACAGCACTAACATGTGAAGTAGAGATTACAGTGATGTGGAGGGACTAGTAACAGCACTAACATGTGAAGTAGAGATTACAGTGATGTGGAGGGACTAGTAACAGCACTAACATATGAAGTAGAGATTACAGTGATGTGGAGGGACTAGTAACAGCACTAACATGTGAAGTAGAGATTACAGTGATGTTTATTTATATTTTTTGTGACAGCATTATAATCTTGTAGCCGTTAACTAGTATTAAGCAAATAATATTTGATTAAACTAGTAGTATTTCATAAATCGTTACAACATAGAATCTCAAAGTGCTTGGACCTCCCAAGTGGCGCAGTGGTCTAAGGCTGTGCCACTAGAGATCTTGGTTCGAATCCAGGCACTGCCGTAGCCGGCCACGACCGGGAGAGCAGAGTTATGGGATGGGCCTACTTAAATTAGCTTTCGAAGATACTTTACTTAGGACAGTTAATCAGCCGTACCAGTGATATCAGCCGTACCAGTGATATCAGCCGTACCAGTGATATCAGCCGTACCAGTGATATCAGCCGTACTAGTGATATCAGCCGTACCAGTGATATCAGCCGTACCAGTGATTGTCCGGGAGGGGAGTTTATTCTCTCCACCTCGTGTTGAGATTCAAAGTTCCAACCGTTCTCAACGTGTAGCGGCGCTTCACCTTTTCTGGTCTGATGTGTTCATTCGTAACCCATCCTTTTATACACTCTGCTCGAAAGGGCCGGTTCCGCTCTCTGACCTCACTCTGAGCTTACTGTGCAAAGCTAATGGAAAACAATTATCTCTTATAGTGTTCTCAAATCACATCCCTCTCTTCCATAATTTTTCATATTACATGCACAACGTATAGGATGGAAACTTCCTACATGTAGTGGGAATACTTTCCAAATTACAGTATTTCCTTTATAACATTTCTAAAGACATCACAGAATAACAAACCAAATGACATTAGTGTTCTATAGATCGCCTCCGACCATTCCCCACGTTCTATGTTAGAAACATTGTTCCAGTATTCGCTTTTGAACGTGTTAAAAGTTTCAGCCGGAAAAAGTCTGTTAAACAAAGACATTCCTTTGGGGATCTTGAGAGGTAGATCCTGGCCTTCTTTGTTGATTTACGACAGGGCGTGAGCTGTAAAACACCTGGTTTTCTGAGCAATCTTTTTAATTATTAGGACATGTAAACACCTTAATCGGTGTTCCAGCGGTGTATTTGATCTGCGCATGTGCTAGCACCAGCCGAGCGAGCCTTCCTCTTTAGCGTGAGTGAAGTGATTTAGCAAACAACATAATGAATGCGTTCCATTTAATCCATTTCAGCCATTACAATGAGCCCATCCTCCTATAGCTCCTCCCACCAGCCTCCACTGCTTCAGGTAGCCTGATTTCAGATGTGTCCATGTAAACAGGATTATTAGGGAAATCGTTCTTCTTGCAAAGCATTTAAAGATTTTAATCAAACTATTATATTAATCTGACTATCCACAATAATCGCATAATTGTGTGCATGTAACCGCACTCAATGTTACAGTGAGGGAAAAAAGTATTTGATCCCCTGCTGATTTTGTACGTTTGCCCACTGACAAAGAAATGATCAGTCTATCATTTTAATGGTAGGTTTATTTGAACAGTGAGAGACAGAATAACAACAAAAAAATCCAGAAAAACGCATGTCAAAAATGTTATAAATTGATTAGCATTTTAATGAGGGAAATAAGTATTTCCGGGACAAACCGGGAACTAGACCATCAGGTGACATCCCAGGGACAAACCAGGAACTAGACCATCAGGTGACATCCCCGGGACAAACCGGGAACTAGACCATCAGGTGACATCCCCGGGACAAACCGGGAACTAGACCATCAGGTGACATCCCAGGGACAAACCGGGAACTAGACCATCAGGTGACATCCCCGGGACAAACCGGGAACTAGACCATCAGGTGACATCCCCGGGACAAACCAGGAACTAGACCATCAGGTGACATCCCAGGGACAAACCGGGAACTAGACCATCAGGTGACATCCCCGGGACAAACCGGGAACTAGACCATCAGGTGACGGCCCCGGGACAAACCAGGAACTAGACCATCAGGTGACATCCCAGGGACAAACCAGGAACTAGACCATCAGGTGACATCCCCGGGACAAACCAGGAACTAGACCATCAGGTGACATCCCAGGGACAAACCAGGAACTAGACCATCAGGTGACGTCCCCGGGACAAACTGGGAACTAGACCATCAGGTGACATCCCCGGGACAAACCAGGAACAAGACCATCAGGTGACATCCCCGGGACAAACCAGGAACTAGACCATCAGGTGACATCCCCGGGACAAACCAGGAACTAGACCATCAGGTGACATCCCCTAGACATACCGGGAACTAGACCATCAGGTGACATCCCCGGGACAAACCAGGAACTAGACCATCAGGTGACGGCCCCGGGACAAACCAGGAACTAGACCATCAGGTGACGGCTCCGGGACAAACCAGGAACTAGACCATCAGGTGACATCCCCGGGACAAACCAGGAACTAGACCATCAGGTGACATCCCCGGGACAAACCAGGAACTAGACCATCAGGTGACATCCCCGGGACAAACCGGGAACTAGACCATCAGGTGACATCCCCGGGACAAACCAGGAACTAGACCATCAGGTGACGGCTCCGGGACAAACCGGGAACTAGACCATCAGGTGACGGCCCCGGGACAAACCAGGAACTAGACCATCAGGTGACATCCTCGGGACAAACCAGGAACTAGACCATCAGGTGACATCCTCGGGACAAACCAGGAACTAGACCATCAGGTGATATCCCCGGGACAAACCGGGAACTAGACAAAACCTCCAGGGGACCATGGCATAATGTCCCGAGAACGTTAAGGGAACTTCAGAGGACCATGACACAACATCCCAAGAAAGTCCTAATAAACATCCTTGGGGTCGTCCCCGGGACCAACCGGGAACTAGACAAAACCTCCAGGGGACCATGACACAGCGTCCTGACGTCCTGGGAACGTCCTAATGACTCATTATCGTTTGGAGGGCAGGCACAACAAATTATGAGAATGGAAAGTGAATGGTGTCTCTAGTCTGCTTGAAGAACACATACAGTATGCAGTAATGATAATGAAACATTCTAATAGATTAGATGTCATCGTCAAACACGTATGTACATCTTTCATGAGCGACCATCATAAAGGAACAGGAGGCTATTCTACCTTGCTCAGTGACACTGAGGCGTCAACACTCCAGATTCTAAACCCTGCGTGGATGGGCTCAGTAAATCTGGTGTGGAATGTGTGAAGGTGGGTCAGTGTGCCAAGGGAGACGCTGTAGAAGGACAGAGTGCCGGCCGGGCCAGTCCAGATACACACCAACTCTGCGGGAGGAGGAGGAGGAAGGGACCGGTCTGGTGGTGGGCATGTTATTGTGTCTGGTATTGAAATAGTCTTTATAACAACTGAGACTCCAGGACTTGTCATTAAATCCCAGCCCACAATCATGACCTTCTCCTTGCCTGCGAATTCCACTGTATGTCACTGCAATATGTGCCTCAGGCCCATTCCACTCCACCTCCCAGTAACAGCGCCCAGTCAGACCCTCTCTACACAACGCTTGTTGCCAGAAGTCAAATCTCTCTGAGTGATCAGGATACGGCTGCACCTCCATCACCCGTGTCATCTTTCTGTCGTCCTCAGACAGAGAGAGCAGATTGTGTGCTGTATTTGGGTCCAAAGTGAGCTCACAGGCATCTGATGGAGACAAATACTTATCATTATTTAAGTTAAGACAACATACAGTACATACCTGTTTGCACCTCAAGTCTGGCTCTAGAGCTAGTATTTGTTTGGACAAGGTAAGCTGAAGTAGACTTGGGCCAAAAGTTCAAGACTTAAACATTACAAGTTTGGTCTTCACTGCATCCAAGACTTACATTTCTTAAGTGCTGATTTTGTCCAACACTCTTCACTATGGTCCACACTATGAGAAAGCAGAAACATACAGCGTTTTATGGGCATGTTAGTGTTTTTCCTTTTGTTCTGGAGGCAGCTCGGCAGAGTGGTCACTAGCTGGCACAGCCACAAAATCATCCAAGTGGGACAACCATATATCTCAGTCATAGTAAGTCCATTTTTCCTCAATAAAGCAGCTATCAGCAAAGTCGTGGGGGGGGTCGGGTGAGGTGTGGGGGGGGGGGGGGGGGGGGGGTATTTAAGATACTCTTAGAAGAGGTAGGGTTTCAGATGTTTTCGGAAGATGGGCAGGGACTCTGCTGTCCTAGCTTCAGGGGGAAGCTGGATCCACCATTGGGGTGCCAGGACAGAGGAGAGCTTGGACTGGGCTGAGTGGGAGCTGGAGGGCTAAGGGACCTGAGGTGGCAGAACGGAGTACTCGGGTTGGGTGTAGGGTTTGAGCATAGCCTGAAGGAAGGGTGGGGCAGTTCCTCTTGCTGCTCCGTAGGCAAGTACCATGCGTCTTGTAGTGGATGTGAGCTTCGACTGGAACCTTAACCCTAACCCTCAACTTAAATTAACTG
This sequence comes from Coregonus lavaretus, assembly GCF_964263955.1. NCBI lineage: Eukaryota > Metazoa > Chordata > Actinopteri > Salmoniformes > Salmonidae > Coregonus > Coregonus lavaretus. Next base: position 1,409,690 of record NW_028167175.1, on the reverse strand, counting down.
TTTGTTTTCATGAATTTTTACAATATAGCCAATTTTGACTTTGCAGCTGGCCCATCTAGCGGAAATCACTCAGTCCTGCCTCCAGAACAAGATTCATGACAATAAACATCAACCTGCATTTTAGGGTTCGAGACACAAGATTTGATTCAGTAAAAAAAAAGGACCAGGTTTAGTTACAGTATATGGGTAACATCTGTTGTGTTTCTACCTGAGTTTCTCCAGTTTACAACGTGGATCCTCCAGTACAGCAGAAAGCAGCTTCACCCCTGTGTCTTTTGGGTAATTGTAGCTCAGATCCAGCTCTCTCAGGTGGGAGGGGTTTGACTTTAGAGCTGATGCCAGAAAACCACAGCCTTCCTCTGTGACTCCACAGAACGACAACCTGCAGAGCGGATTTCATTCTCAGAAATATACTTTATTGGTGGAAATGATACTTATCACAACTATTACCCATACTGCCATGTGTTATGATATGTGCCGTTTTGTCACACAACACAATGTCACAGATGTCTCAAGCAATTGGCATGCTGACTGCAGGAATGTCCACCAGAGCTGTTGCCAGAGAATTGAATGTACATTTCTCTACCATAAGCCGCCTCCAACGTCGTTTTAGAGAATTTGGCAGTACGTCCAACCTGCCTCACAACCGCAGACCACGTGTATGGTGTGGGTAAGCGGTTTGCTGATGTCAACGTTGTGAACAGAGTGACCCATGGTGGCGGTGGGCTTATGTCATGGACAGGCATAGGTTACGGACAGCGAACACAATTGCATTTTATCGATGGCAATTTGAATGCACAGAGATGCCGTGATGAGATCCTGAGGCCCATTGTAGTGCCATTAATCCGCCACCATCACCTCATGTTTCAGCATGATAATGCACGGCCCCATGTCGCAAGGATCTGTACACAACTCCTGGAAGCTGAGAATGTCCCAGTTCTTCCATGGCCTGCATACTCACCAGAAATTGTTGTTCCAGTTCCTGCCAATATCCATTAACTTCGCACAGCCATTGAAGAGGAGTGGGGACAACATTCCACAGGCCACAGTCAACAGCCTAATCAACTATATGTGAAGAAGATGTGTCGCGCTGCATGAGGCAAATGGTGGTCACACCAGATACTGACTGGTTTTCTGATCAACGGCCCTACCTTTTTAAAAAAGGTATCTGTGACCAACAGACGCATATCTGTATTCCCAGTCATGTGAAATCCATAAATTAGGTCCTAATGAATTTATTTCAATTTACTGATTTCCTTATATGAACTGTAACTCAGTAAAATCTTAGAAATTGTTGCATGTTGCGCTTATATTTTTGTTCAGTAATAGTTTCCGTTTTGTATATATTTATTTCCGTCACTACCAACTGAACAACAATAATCAGTTTGTGCTGGCCGACCACGAGGTCAAGCGAGACAGAGCGGACCCTGGACCGAGGTAACGTCGCTGTCTCCTGGGTACAAGCGGTCAACAGCTGGTCACATAAAATTACTTCTCATATTAACGCACACAATAACTCAGGGTACAGACCATGTAGCCAGGCCTAAGACCCCCTAGACATAATGAGTCAGGTTACAGACCATGTAGCCAGGCCTAAGACCCCCTAGACATAATGAGTCAGGTTACAGACCATGTAGCCAGGCCTAAGACCCCTAGACATAATGAGTCAGGTTACAGACCATGTAACCAGGCCTAAGACCCCTAGACATAATGAGTCAGGTTACAGACCATGTAGCCAGGCCTAAGACCTCTAGACATAATGAGTGCAGCAAAATCAGTAGGCTATTAATTGGTTTCTTACTCCAATGTCACATTCAGTTTACACACAAAAGGGGAAAATACTGACCTTAGTTTCTCCAGTTTGCAATGTTGATTCCCCAGTCCAGCAGAGAGCAGTTTCACTCCTGAATCCTGCAGGTCGTTGTCACTCAGGTCCAGCTCTTTCAGCTGGGAGGATTTTGAGCTGAGAGCTGAGGCCAACACCTCACAACTTCTCCCTGTGAGGTTACATTCATTCAGCCTTCAAAGTGGGGATAAAATAGTTCACACATAGTTAAAAATAAAATAATAATTTTCCAAACTTCATCAATTAGGAACCAAAACCAGATATATCCAGACATTTTAGCAATGGACTCAATTAGCACCCTAGATTAAATACAAAACATTAAGAACACCTTCCTAATATTGAGTTGTTTTGTACACTCAGTGTATATGTCCATTTCAAAACAGTGCAATTAGTTATCTTGATACATACAAAGCAATTTTGGAAGATTTGACCACTGGCAGCAGCCTCTGAAGAGCTTCCTCTGATCTGGAATATTTTTTCAGGTCAAACACATCCATCTCCTCTTCTGAAGTCAGCAACATAAAGGCCAGAGCTGACCACTGTGCAGGTGACAGTTTGGCTTCGGACAGACTACTGTTTAAGTAGCTTTGCATTTCCTTCACTACAGAATGGTCGTTCAGCTCATTCAAACAGTGGAACAGATTCATGCACCTCTCTGGAGAAGGATTCTCTGTGATCTTCTCCTTGATGTACTTGACTGTTTCTTCATTGGTCTGTGAGCTGCTTCCTGTCTGTGTCAGGAGGTTTTGTAGGAGAGTCTGATTGGACTCCAGTGAGAGGCCCAGAAGGAAGCGGAGGAACAGATCCAGGTGTCCATTCTCACTCTGTAAGGCCTTGTCAACGGCACTTCTATAGAGGATGGTTGCAGGAGTATCTTCAGACATTTGAAGATTTCTGTTGGTTTCTTCTTTAGCCATGAGATTTAATTTGTCGCAGATGAATGTGTGGAATACATATAAAGCAGCCAGAAACTCCTGAATGCTCAGATGCAAAAAGCAGTACACCTTCTCCAGGTACAGCCCACAGTCCTTTCGGAAGATCTGTGTGCACACTCCTGAGTACACTGAGGTGTCTGTGACATCAATGCCACACTCTCTCAGATCTTCCTCATAGAATATCAGATTGCCGTTCTCCAGCTGTTGAAAAGCCAACTTCCCCAGTTTCAGAATCATCTCTTTATCTGAATTCATCTGTGAATATGTCTCCGCTTTCTCGGTTCCCTCTGAGAATTTCTGATTTTTTATCAGAATGTTATGGATGAGAAAGTGTTCGTACATTTGAGTCAGAGTCCTGGGCATCTCTCGACTCTCTGCTTGAAGCAAGATTCCCTGTAAAACAGTGGCCGATATGGAACTGAATATTGGTATGTGGCACATGATGTAGAGGCTCCTTGATGACTTGATGTGTGTGAGGATTCTGTTGGCCAGTTTCTCATCACTGATTATTTTCCTGAAGTACTGCTCCTTCTGAGGGTCGTTGAACCCTCGCACCTCTGTCACCTGGTCAACACACTTAGGAGGGATCTGATTGGCTGCTGCAGGTCGAGAGGTTATCCAGAGGAGAGCAGAGGGAAGCAGATTCCCCTTGATGAGGTTAGTCAGCAACACATCCACTGAGGTTGATTCTGTGACATCACACCAGCTCTCATTTGTCTTGAAGTCTAGAGGCAGTCGGCACTCATCCAGACCATCAAAGACAAACAGAACCTTGTACTTGTCAAAGTTGGAAATTCCTGATTCTTTGGTTTCCATGAAAAAGTGATGAAGAAGTTCCATCAAGCTGTATTTTTTCCCTTTCATCAAATTAAACTCCCGAAAAGGCAGAGAGAAAATTAATTGGACATCATGATTTGCTTTTCCTTCAGCCCAATCCAGAATGAATTTCTGCACAGAGAGTGTTTTTCCGATGCCAGCGACTCCCTTTGTCAGCACTGTTCTGATTTTTTTGTCCTGTCCAGGTAAAGGTCGAAAGATGTCATTGCATTTGATTGGTGTCTCTTGTGTTGCTGTTCTCCTGGATGCAGCCTCGATCTGTCTCACCTCATGTTCATTATTGACCTCCCCACTTCCCCCCTCTGTGATGTAGAGCTCTGTGTAGATCTCATTGAGAAGTGTTGGGTTTTCTTGCTTTGCTATTCCATCAAACACACTTTCTCCTTAAGTTGGATTTGAGTTCACGTTGACACACAGCAAGTTCACCTAAAATACCTGACAATACAAAATATGACTTATGTTAATGTTTTACTACAGTAGGGTCAATTTAGTCTCAAATATGTATTTGCGGTTTTGCTTTATTTTACGGTCCCCTAATTATATTGAATTTACATAAGAAACTATACATTACAGTGTAACTACATAACTTTTCCCTAAGAATTTTTACTCTGTCATTACTTCTCGGTTCCGTTCAATGTAACAAATACTAGAAACTACTAACTAGAAAGTACGGATACAATTTCATATTATAAAATGGTAATTGGACTGTAAAATAAAGGGTTACTTAATGTAATGTATACCTATTATATATCTTTATGCGTTGCCTTGCAAAAGTATTCAGACCCCTTGGATTTCTTCACATTTTATTGTGTTAAAAAGTGGGATTAAAATGGATGTAATTGTCTTTTTTTTTGGTCAAAAATCTACACAAAATACTCTGTAATGTCAAAGTGGAAGAAAAAATATATTTTTCAAATATAAATAAAGAATTCATAACAAAAATATAGTCGAGTATTCAGCCCTTTCTTTAGGCCTGAATGAGTTCATGAGTAGAATGTGGCTTAACAAATCAGATAGTATGTTACATGGACTCACTGTGTGAAATAATAGGGGTTGACATGATTTTTGTAATGAATACCCCTTCCTCTGTCCCCCATACATACAACATCTGTAAGGTCCCTCAGTCAAGTATTGAATTTCAGGCACAGATTCAACTACAAAGACCAGGGAGCTTTTCAAACGCCTCACAAAGAAGGGCATTGACTGGTAAATGGGTAACAATAACAATTTAGACATTGAATATTCATGCTGTGAATTATGTATTAAACCACCCAGACACATCAAAGACACAGTCGTCCTTCTGAAATGAGCTGCAAGACAGGAATGGAACTGCTTAGGGATGTTACCATGAGGCCATTGGCGATTTTAAAACAGCTACAGAGTTCAACGGCTGTGATGGGAGAAAACTGAGGATGGATCAACAACATTGTAGTGACTCCACAATAATGACCTAAATGACAGAGTGAAAAGAAGAAAACAAATATACAGAATAAAAATAATATATGTATGCAACAAGGCACTAAAGTAATACTGCAAAAAAACACAGCTAAGGAAAACACTTTTTGGCCTAAATGCAAAGCCTTATGTTTGGGGCAAATCCAACACAACACATCACTGAGTAACTGCCTCCTTATTTTCAAGCATTGTGGTGGCTGCATCATGTTATGGGTATGCTTGACATCAGAAAATACTGGGGAGTTTTTCAGGATGATAATAAACAGGATGGAGCACAGGCAAAATCCTAGAGGAAAACCTGCTTCAGTCTGCTTTACACCAGACACTGGGAGAGGAATCCACCTTTCAGTAGGACAATAACCTACAACACAAGGCCAAATCTACACTGGAGTTGCTTACCAAGACGACAGTGAATGTTCATGAGTGGCCAAGTTACAGTTTTGAGTTAAATCTGCTTGAAAATCTATGGCAAGTTTTGAAAATTGCTGTATAGCTATTATAAACTTGACCAGACTCAAAGCTAGGCATATGGACTCCCTCTTAAGGTCAATCTGAACTGCTTTATTTCCTGTTTTACAGTGTTGAGTCCCTTACTGCCTCATCGGCAACTCCATCTAGAACTAACCCATCAATCTGGTTCTAGAACTAACCCATAACTCTGGTTCTAGAACTAACCCATCACTCTGGTTCTAGAACTAACCCATCACTCAGATTACCACAATAGCCATGATCCCCAACATCTTGACAGAGCTTGAAGAATTTGAAAAGAATAATGGGAAAAGCTATTTTCCACTTTGATTTTGTGTAGAAAAAAAAGAAATTACAACCATTTTAATCCCACTTTGTAACACAATAAAATGTGATGAAATCCAAGGGGTCTGAATACTTTTGCAAGGCATTCGGAAAGTATTCAGACCCCTTCCCTTTTTCAAAAAAAGATTACGTCACAGCCTTATTCTAAACTGGACTAAATACCATTTTTTTCTCAACAATCTACACACAATACCCCATAATGACAAAGCGAAAACAGGTTTTTAGAAATGTTAGCAAATGTATTAAAAATAAAAAACTGAAATACCTTATTTACATAAGTATTCACACCCTTTGCTATGAGACTCGAAATTGAGCTCAGGTGCATCCCGTTTCCATTGATCATCCTTGAGATGTTTCTACAACTTGATTGGAGTCCACCTGTGGTAAATTCAATTGATTGGACATGATTTGGAAAGGCACACACCTGTCTGTATAAGGTCCCACAGTTGACAGTGCATGTCAGAGCAAAAACCAAGCCATGAGGTCGAAGAAATTGTCCGTAGAGCTCCGAGACAGGATTGTGTCGAGGCACAGATCTGGGGAAGGGTACCAAAAAATTTCTGCAGCATTGAAGGTCCTCAAGAACACAGTGGCCTCCATCATTCTTAAATGGAAGAAGTTTGGAACCACCAAGACTCTTCCTAGAGCTGGCCGCCCAGCCAATCTGAGCAATCGGTTGAGAAGGGCCTTGGTCAGGGAGGGGACCAAGAACCCAATTATCACTCTGAAAGGGCTCCAGACTTCCTCTGTGGGGATGGGAGAACCTTCCAGAAGGACAACCATCTCTGCAGCACTCCACCAATCAGGCCTTTATGGTAGAGTGGCCAGACGGAAGCAACTCCTCAGTAAAAGGCACATGACAGCCCGCTTGGAGTTTGCCAAAAGGCACCTAAAGGACTCTCAGACCATGAGAAACAAGATTCTCTGGTCTGATGAAACCAAGACTGAACTCTTTGGCCTGAATGTAAAGCGTCATGTCTGGAGGAAACCTGGCTCCATCCCTACGGTGAAGCATGGTGGTGGCAGCATCATGCTGTGGGGATGTTTTTCAGCGGCAGGTACTGGGAGACTAGTTAGGATAGAGGGAAAGATGATCGGAGCAAAATACAGAGAGATCCTTGATGAAAACCTGCTCCAGAGCGCTCAGGACCTCAGACTGGGGGCGAAGGGTCACCTTCCAACAGGACAACGACCCTAAGCACACAGCCAAGACAACGCAGGAGTGGCTTCGGGACAAGTCTCTGAATGTCCTTGAGTGGCCCAGCCAGAGCCCGGACTTGAACCCAATCGAACATCTCTGGAGAGACCTGAAAATAGCTGTGCAGCAACGCTCCCCATCCAACCACACAGAGCTTGAGAGTATCTGCAGAGAAGAATGGGAGAAACTCCCCAAATACAGGTTTGCCAAGCTTTTAGTGTCATACCCAAGAAGACTCAAGGCTGTAATCGCTGTCAAAGGTGTTTCAACACAAATACTTATGTAAATGTCATATTTCAGTTTTTATTTTTTTGAAATTTGCACAAATGTCTAAAAACCCATTTTTGCTTTGTCATTATGGGATATTGTGTGTAGATTGATGAGGGGAAAAAAACTATTTAATCAATTTTAGAATAAGGCTGTAACGTAACAAAATGTGGAAAAAGTCAGCCAAACGGCAGCCCTGCCACTAGGTTTGCAAAACAGACGAAACAGAGAAGTTTAACCACTCTAAAATGCTTAGATGGCGCTATGAATGTAATGACTGATAGTCCATGATGTAAAAATGACAACTTTTCATTTTTCAAGCTTTTTCATTTTCCATTTTTATAGCTTTTCTACAATATGAATCAAACGTTATTTTGACATGAAAGTGTTAGAAACCAAGAGAGACCTTACCTTGATTAGTGTGTGTACCTTACCTCCTGTCAGGGCGGGTAAAGCTTATTTTCACTTGTGAAACGTTTCAATTGTTTTCTGACTTCCTCATGGGATTAAAGTTCAACCACAGCAGAGTTTCAACCACTCACGTTATAACATGCCCTTGGCCAAGGGTCCTAAAACGTTCTGGGGCCAGGAACCCCTTTTGTGATAGCAAATTCATCAGGGACCCCCTCATAATCAGAACACAACTGGAGTGAGATAAAACAAAAAGAGCATACAAGGAGTTCTACTATGACTTTGGCAGTGCATGGCCGGACGAACCAAGTCTCGAGCCCTGGGAAGGACATTTTAAAGCCTCATCTCTTAGCGTCGGAGAGAACATTTTGCAGTTTTCAAACAAATTTCCTGCAATTCTACACGTTTTGTCATGGGGACAGAGATTTGTTGTTGCTTTCAAGCTGCAATATGTCACTTTCTGGGCGACCTGATAAAAATGCACATAGAAATGTGAATTATAGATCTGCCATTCTCATTGAAAGCAGGTCTAAGAAGCGGTAGATCTGTTCTATGTGCGCTATTTCTATGCTTCCTGTTCTTAAGTTTAGTTTTTGCTTTATTTTCGGTTTTGTACACCAGCTTCAAACAGCTGAAAATACAATATTTTTGGTCATGGAAAATATATTTCACAGCGGTTTAGATGGTACAATGACTTTATAAAATGAATGCTTGTTTTTTTTCACAAACTGAAATTAGGGGAACTATTTGATTTTTAGCAATTCACATTTTTTGGCGATAAGGCAGAGAGAAAACTTAGACGTTTAAAAGCTTAAATTACAGTGCATTCATGTTTTTAAAAAAAATAATGTTTTTATTGAGTTGACAAATGTATAATTGATGGAGTACTGTGGATACCAATATCCCTGTGAGCCTCCCATGTTGCCCGGGAGTAAGAATATCCAAAATCTGTTTAATTAATGTTGTTGTTAGTAATATTCTTTCTTTTTTTATAATGTAAAAAATCAATAAAAAACAGGGGTCTGTGGACCCCACTTTGAGAACACCTGCCCTAGGCCACAGCAGAGTTCCAACCACTCAGGTGATAACACACCCTAGGCCACAGCAGAGTTCCAACCACAGGTGAGAACACACCCTAGGCCACAGCAGAGTTCCAACCACAGGTGAGAACACACCCTAGGCCACAGCAGAGTTCCAACCACTCAGGTGATAACACCTGCCCTAGGCCACAGCAGAGTTCCAACCACTCAGGTGATAACACCTGCCCTAGGCCACAGCAGAGTTCCAACCACTCAGGTGATAACACACCCTAGGCCACAGCAGAGTTCCAACCACAGGTGAGAACACACCCTAGGCCACAGCAGAGTTCCAACCACAGGTGAGAACACACCCTAGGCCACAGCAGAGTTCCAACCACTCAGGTGATAACACCTGCCCTAGGCCACAGCAGAGTTCCAACCACTCAGGTGATAACACCTGCCCTAGGCCACAGCAGAGTTCCAACCACTCAGGTGATAACACCTGCCCTAGGCCACAGCAGAGTTCCAACCACTCAGGTGATAACACCTGCCCTAGGCCACAGCAGAGTTCCAACCACTCAGGTGATAACACCTGCCCTAGGCCACAGCAGAGTTCCAACCACTCAGGTGATAACACCTGCCCTAGGCCACAGCAGAGTTCCAACCACTCAGGTGATAACACCTGCCCTAGGCCACAGCAGAGTTCCAACCACTCAGGTGATAACACCTGCCCTAGGCCACAGCAGAGTTCCAACCACTCAGGTGATAACACCTGCCCTAGGCCACAGCAGAGTTCCAACCACTCAGGTGATAACACCTGCCCTAGGCCACAGCAGAGTTCCAACCACTCAGGTGATAACACCTGCCCTATGCCACAGCAGAGTTCCAACCACTCAGGTGATAACACCTGCCCTAGGCCACAGCAGAGTTCCAACCACTCAGGTGATAACACCTGCCCTAGGCCACAGCAGAGTTTTTAAACCCAGAGTTCCAAGTGGCCGACACTTATGAGAAGCAGATTAAACAAGCCAGCCCAGGGTTTGGGAAGTCAGTGGGAGAGTGAAAAAGGATTGTCTTAGCTATACATTTTCTTGAAATCTAAATGCACAACGAATATTCTAGCCAATGTCGAATGATGACATAAGGTCAAAAGCACTGCGGTATAAAGGGAATAGAGCAGCATTTGGGACGAAAGTGGAATAATCAGGTGAGATGCTGCACTTAAAATGATGTACAAAACCCCGGCCATAAATGTAGGTTCAGTCAATTATTTCTTGCCAGAGGGACACCCTTCCAGGAAGAAATGTATTTTATTTAGCAGTTTTATCGTTTCAGTCTCTTAAGGTGAGCTGTGGAAGAGCTGATGGGTTTAACTGAAACGCTGGATTAACTGATGTCATCTCTCTCTCTCTCGCACTCTCTGACTTCTGTCTCCCTCCCTCTTCCATCTCTCTCTCCCTTCCTTCTCTCTATTTCTCTCCCTTCCTACTCTCTCTTTCTCTCCCTTCCTACTCTCTCTCTCTCTCTCTCACTTCCTTCTCTCTCTTCTCTCTCTCTCCCTTGCTTCTCTCTCTCTTCCTTCTCGCTTCTCTCTCTCCCTTCCTTCTCTCTCCCTTCCTTCTCTCTCCCTTCCTTCTCTCTCTCTCTCTCCCCCTCCCTTATCTCTCTTCTCTGTCTCTCTCTCCCTCCCTTATCTCTGTTCTGTCTCTCGCTCCCTTCTATAGATAGAACCATAATGAAAGTTATCGCTTCAGTGAGCATAATCAGTTTACACAAAGCACCAAGTCGAGGGGAGAAACACTTCATTTGAATAACACTGCAAGACTGACTACACACTTTAAAATGGAATGATCTGCAAAAATGTAAATAAACTGCTCAAAAAAATAAAGGGAACACTTAAACAACACAATGTAACTCCAAGTCAATCACACTTCTGTGAAATCAAACTGTCCACTTAGGAAGCAACACTGATTGACAATACATTTCACATGCTGTTGTGCAAATGGAATAGACAATAGGTGGAAATTATAGCCAATTAGCAAGACACCCCCAATAAAGGACTGGTTTTGCAGGTGGTGACCACAGACCACTTCTCAGTTCCTATGCTTCCTGGCTGATGTTTTGGTCACTTTTGAATGCTGGCGGTGCTTTCACTCTAGTGGTAGCATGAGACGGAGTCTACAACCCACACAAGTGGCTCAGGTAGTGCAGCTCATCCAGGATGGCACATCAATGCGAGCTGTGGCAAGAAGGTTTGCTGTGTCTGTCAGCGTAGTGTCCAGAGCATGGAGGCGCTACCAGGAGACAGGCCAGTACATCAGGAGACATGGAGGAGGTCGTAGGAGGGCAACAACCCAGCAGCAGGACTGCTACCTCCGCCTTTGTGCAAGGAGGAGCAGGAGGAGCACTGCCAGAGCCCTGCAAAATGACCTCCAGCAGGCCACAAATGTGCATGTGTCTGCTCAAACGGTCAGAAACAGACTCCATGAGGGTGGTATGAGGGCCCGACGTCCACAGGTGGGGGTTGCGCTTACAGCCCAACACCGTGCAGGACGTTTCGCATTTGCCAGAGAACACCAAGATTAGCAAATTCGCCATTGGCGCCCTGTGCTCTTCACAGATGAAAGCAGGTTCACACTGAGCACGTGACAGACGTGACAGAGTCTGGAGACGCCGTGGAGAACGTTCTGCTGCCTGCAACATCCTCCAGCATGACCGGTTTGGCGGTGGGTCAGTCATGGTGTGGGGTGGCATTTCTTTGGGGGGCCGCACAGCCCTCCATGTGCTCGCCAGAGGTAGCCTGACTGCCATTAGGTACCGAGATGAGATCCTCAGACCCCTTGTGAGACCATATGCTGGTGCGGTTGGCCCTGGGTTCCTCCTAATGCAAGACAATGCTAGACCTCATGTGGCTGGAGTGTGTCAACAGTTCCTGCAAGAGGAAGGCATTGATGCTATGGACTGGCCCGCCCGTTCCCCAGACCTGAATCCAATTGAGCACATCTGGGACATCATGTCTCGCTCCATCCACCAACGCCACGTTGCACCACAGACTGTCCAGGAGTTGGTGGATGCTTTAGTCCAGGTCTGGGAGGAGATCCATCAGGAGCAGGCGTTGTAGGGAGGTCATACAGGCACGTGGAGGCCACACACACTACTGAGCCTCATTTTGACTTGTTTTAAGGACATTACATCAAAGTTGGATCAGCCTGTAGTGTGGTTTTCCACTTTAATTTTGAGGGTGACTCCAAATCCAGACCTCCATGGGTTGATACATTTGATTTCCATTGATCATTTTTGTATGATTTTGTTGTCAGCACATTCAACTATGTAAAGAAAAAAGTATTCAATAAGATTATTTCATTCATTCAGATCTAGGATGTGTTATTTTAGTGTTCCCTTTATTTTTTTGAGCAGTGTACATTAAAACCACCATCCTATTGATAGTACTGAAGATGTGATGGCAAGCATGTCATATCATAAATTAATTTAGTGTAACCTCATTTGCTTTCTCTTGTCATAGTAAACACACATTGTCTATGGAAGGCCACACCTAATAACAAACGTTGAGTCCGTATACAAAAAACTAAAATGTCAGCCAGGCAATTCATAACGAAAAGATTCACATGCACAAGTTTGAATAATTTGTCTGTTTATTCTTAAAATATTTTTTTTACAGATGAATCCCATATCACAATAGTGGAACCTTATGCCATAGAGGGAAAAAAAATATACAACCCAAATGTTAAGACAAAGTATCATTACTCCAATGTATCATTACTCCAATGTCAGTAATCCAATCACGTTGTTTTCAGGCCTTCAACTCCAGTTGAAATGTAAACACTTCAGGAACACAATGTTTTTTTTAACCGATAGCACTTGACTGGGGGAGTTGGAGCACGGTGTCCCATAGAAATGCGTGATGGACTTTTATGACACAACACGATTGGCATTTCCACGCCTGCAGCCAAGTCCACGGTGACGGGGACTCAGAGAGTTTCTGACGTGTCCACCTTTGTAACCCTGTTATTCACCTCTCTACAAGTCCAGTCCACATTGAAGCTTCATCGTTCACCTCGACCTGCAAGACATAATCAACATCTTCTTTGAACAGAATAACAAAGATGCTGAGACAACATTAATGGACTCAACATTAAAGTTTAACATTGCTAGCTCACACAATGGCTCTGAGTGCCCTCCACTGCAAATGATAAATAAAAATCAGTGGCTTTGTCCCAAATGACACCCTATTCCCTATATAGTGCACTACTTGTGACCATAGCACCTATGGTCCTATGATCCCTATGCTATAGGCCCTGGTCAAAAGTAGTGCACTATATAGGGAATAGGGTGCCATTTGGAGCGTAACCTCAGTGATTCATAATGCTGCTGGGCTTGTGGTGGAAAACCAACCAATGCTGTTTTAATATTCTAGTCAGAGGGAGAATACCGAGTCTAATAAGTCATCTCAACTGGCTTACCGGCTGTAAGTGGGGGTTACTCTAAATATGGTGATTTAATTCAATTGGATTCAAACTGGGTCACACGGCTATTAGAATTGCCAAGTTAGAGGACAGAGGAGAGGAATCCAGTCTGAAGTTAGAGAGCAGAGAGGAATCCAGTCTGAAGTTAGAGAGCAGAGAGGAATCCAGTCTGAAGTTAGAGAGCAGAGAGGAATCCAGTCTGAAGTTAGAGAGCAGAGGAGAGGAATCCAGTCTGAAGTTAGAGAGCAGAGGAGAGGAATCCAGTCTGAAGTTAGAGAGCAGAGGAGAGGAAGCCAGTCTGAAGTTAGAGAGGAGAGGAATCCAGTCTGAAGTTAGAGAGCAGAGGAGAGGAATCCAGTCTGAAGTTAGAGAGCAGAGGAGAGGAAGCCAGTCTGAAGTTAGAGAGGAGAGGAATCCAGTCTGAAGTTAGAGAGCAGAGGAGAGGAATCCAGTCTGAAGTTAGAGAGCAGAGAGGAATCCAGTCTGAAGTTAGAGAGGAGAGGAGAGGAAGCCAGTCTGAAGTTAGAGAGCAGAGGAGAGGAAGCCAGTCTGAAGTTAGAGAGCAGAGGAGAGGAAGCCAGTCTGAAGTTAGAGAGCAGAGGAAGCCAGTCTGAAGTTAGAGAGCAGAGGAGAGGAATCCAGTCTGAAGTTAGAGAGCAGAGGAATCCAGTCTGAAGTTAGAGGGCAGAGGAGAGGAATCCAGTCTGAAGTTAGAGAGCAGAGGAGAGGAATCCAGTCTGAAGTTAGAGAGCAGAGGAGAGGAAGCCAGTCTGAAGTTATAGAGCAGAGGAGAGGAATCCAGTCTGAAGTTAGAGAGCAGAGGAGAGGAAGCCAGTCTGAAGTTAGAGAGGAGAGGAGAGGAAGCCAGTCTGAAGTTAGAGAGCAGAGGAGAGGAAGCCAGTCTGAAGTTAGAGAGCAGAGAGGAATCCAGTCTGAAGTTAGAGAGCAGAGGAGAGGAAGCCAGTCTGAAGTTAGAGAGCAGAGGAGAGGAAGCCAGTCTGAAGTTAGAGAGCAGAGGAGAGGAATCCAGTCTGAAGTTAGAGAGCAGAGGAGAGGAATCCAGTCTGAAGTTAGAGGGCAGAGGAGAGGAAGCCAGTCTGAAGTTAGAGAGCAGAGGAGAGGAATCCAGTCTGAAGTTAGAGAGCAGAGGAGAGGAATCCAGTCTGAAGTTAGAGAGCAGAGCAGAGGAATCCAGTCTGATGTTAGAGAGCAGAGGAGAGGAAGCCAGTCTGATGTTAGAGAGCAGAGCAGAGGAAGCCAGTCTGAAGTTAGAGAGCAGAGGAGAGGAAGCCAGTCTGAAGTTAGAGAGCAGAGGAGAGGAATCCAGTCTGAAGTTAGAGAGCAGAGGAGAGGAATCCAGTCTGAAGTTAGAGAGCAGAGGAGAGGAAGCCAGGCTGAAGTTAGAGAGCAGAGCAGAGGAATCCAGTCTGAAGTTAGAGAGCAGAGGAGAGGAATCCAGTCTGAAGTTAGAGAGCAGAGGAGAGGAATCCAGTCTGAAGTTAGAGAGCAGAGGAGAGGAAGCCAGTCTGAAGTTAGAGAGCAGAGAGGAATCCAGTCTGAAGTTAGAGAGCAGAGGAGAGGAAGCCAGTCTGAAGTTAGAGAGCAGAGCAGAGGAATCCAGTCTGAAGTTAGAGAGCAGAGGAAGCCAGTCTGAAGTTAGAGAGCAGAGGAGAGGAATCCAGTCTGGAGTTAGAGAGCAGAGGAAGCCAGTCTGAAGTTAGAGAGCAGAGGAGAGGAATCCAGTCTGGAGTTAGAGAGCAGAGGAGAGGAAGCCAGTCTGAAGTTAGAGAGCAGAGGAGAGGAAGCCAGTCTGAAGTTAGAGAGGAGAGGAATCCAGTCTGAAGTTAGAGAGGAGAGGAGAGGAAGCCAGTCTGAAGTTAGAGAGCAGAGGAGAGGAATCCAGTCTGAAGTTAGAGAGCAGAGGAGAGGAATCCAGTCTGAAGTTAGAGAGCAGAGAGGAATCCAGTCTGGAGTTAGAGAGGAGAGGAATCCAGTCTGAAGTTAGAGAGCAGAGGAGAGGAATCCAGTCTGAAGTTAGAGAGCAGAGGAGAGGAATCCAGTCTGAAGTTAGAGAGCAGAGGAGAGGAAGCCAGTCTGAAGTTAGAGAGGAGAGGAATCCAGTCTGAAGTTAGAGAGGAGAGGAGAGGAAGCCAGTCTGAAGTTAGAGAGCAGAGGAGAGGAATCCAGTCTGAAGTTAGAGAGGAGAGGAAGCCAGTCTGAAGTTAGAGAGGAGAGGAATCCAGTCTGGAGTTAGAGAGCAGAGGAGAGGAAGCCAGTCTGAAGTTAGAGAGCAGAGGAGAGGAATCCAGTCTGAAGTTAGAGAGGAGAGGAAGCCAGTCTGAAGTTAGAGAGGAGAGGAGAGGAAGCCAGTCTGAAGTTAGAGAGCAGAGAGGAATCCAGTCTGAAGTTAGAGAGCAGAGGAGAGGAAGCCAGTCTGAAGTTAGAGAGCAGAGCAGAGGAATCCAGTCTGAAGTTAGAGAGCAGAGGAAGCCAGTCTGAAGTTAGAGAGCAGAGGAGAGGAATCCAGTCTGGAGTTAGAGAGCAGAGGAGAGGAAGCCAGTCTGAAGTTAGAGAGCAGAGGAGAGGAAGCCAGTCTGAAGTTAGAGAGGAGAGGAATCCAGTCTGAAGTTAGAGAGGAGAGGAGAGGAAGCCAGTCTGAAGTTAGAGAGCAGAGGAGAGGAATCCAGTCTGAAGTTAGAGAGCAGAGGAGAGGAATCCAGTCTGAAGTTAGAGAGCAGAGAGGAATCCAGTCTGGAGTTAGAGAGGAGAGGAATCCAGTCTGAAGTTAGAGAGCAGAGGAGAGGAATCCAGTCTGAAGTTAGAGAGCAGAGGAGAGGAATCCAGTATGAAGTTAGAGAGCAGAGGAGAGGAATCCAGTCTGAAGTTAGAGAGCAGAGGAGAGGAAGCCAGTCTGAAGTTAGAGAGGAGAGGAATCCAGTCTGAAGTTAGAGAGGAGAGGAGAGGAAGCCAGTCTGAAGTTAGAGAGCAGAGGAGAGGAAGCCAGTCTGAAGTTAGAGAGCAGAGGAGAGGAATCCAGTCTGAAGTTAGAGAGCAGAGGAGAGGAATCCAGTCTGAAGTTAGAGAGCAGAGGAGAGGAAGCCAGTCTGAAGTTAGAGAGCAGAGCAGAGGAATCCAGTCTGAAGTTAGAGAGGAGAGGAGAGGAAGCCAGTCTGAAGTTAGAGAGCAGAGGAGAGGAATCCAGTCTGAAGTTAGAGAGCAGAGGAGAGGAATCCAGTCTGAAGTTAGAGAGGAGAGGAATCCAGTCTGAAGTTAGAGAGCAGAGGAGAGGAAGCCAGTCTGAAGTTAGAGAGCAGAGGAGAGGAAGCCAGTCTGAAGTTAGAGAGGAGAGGAGAGGAAGCCAGTCTGAAGTTAGAGAGCAGAGGAGAGGAAGCCAGTCTGAAGTTAGAGAGCAGAGGAATCCAGTCTGAAGTTAGAGAGGAGAGGAGAGGAAGCCAGTCTGGAGTTAGAGAGGAGAGGAATCCAGTCTGAAGTTAGAGAGCAGAGGAGAGGAATCCAGTCTGAAGTTAGAGAGCAGAGGAGAGGAATCCAGTCTGAAGTTAGAGAGCAGAGGAGAGGAAGCCAGTCTGAAGTTAGAGAGGAGAGGAGAGGAAGCCAGTCTGAAGTTAGAGAGCAGAGGAGAGGAATCCAGTCTGAAGTTAGAGGGCAGAGGAGAGGAAGCCAGTCTGAAGTTAGAGAGGAGAGAGGAAGCCAGTCTGAAGTTAGAGAGCAGAGGAGAGGAAGCCAGTCTAAAGTTAGAGAGCAGAGAGGAATCCAGTCTGAAGTTAGAGAGCAGAGAGGAATCCAGTCTGAAGTTAGAGAGCAGAGAGGAATCCAGTCTGAAGTTAGAGAGCAGAGGAGAGGAATCCAGTCTGAAGTTAGAGAGCAGAGGAGAGGAAGCCAGTCTGAAGTTAGAGAGCAGAGGAGAGGAAGCCAGTCTGAAGTTAGAGAGCAGAGAGGAATCCAGTCTGAAGTTAGAGAGCAGAGGAGAGGAAGCCATTCTGAAGTTAGAGGACAGAGGAGAGGAATCCAGTCTGAAGTTAGAGGACAGAGGAGAGGAATCCAGTCTGAAGTTAGAGAGCAGAGGAAGCCAGTCTGAAGTTAGAGAGCAGAGGAGAGGAAGCCAGTCTGAAGTTAGAGAGCAGAGGAGAGGAATCCAGTCTGAAGTTAGAGAGCAGAGGAGAGGAATCCAGTCTGAAGTTAGAGAGCAGAGGAGAGGAATCCAGTCTGAAGTTAGAGAGCAGAGGAGAGGAATCCAGTCTGAAGTTAGAGAGCAGAGGAGAGGAAGCCAGTCTGAAGTTAGAGAGCAGAGGAATCCAGGATGAAGTTAGAGAGCAGAGGAGAGGAATCCAGTCTGAAGTTAGAGAGCAGAGGAGAGGAAGCCAGTCTGAAGTTAGAGAGCAGAGGAAGCCAGTCTGAAGTTAGAGAGCAGAGGAATCCAGGATGAAGTTAGAGAGCAGAGGAGAGGAATCCAGTCTGAAGTTAGAGAGCAGAGGAGAGGAATCCAGTCTGAAGTTAGAGAGGAGAGGAAGCCAGTCTGAAGTTAGAGAGCAGAGGAATCCAGTCTGAAGTTAGAGGGCAGAGGAGAGGAAGCCAGTCTGAAGTTAGAGAGCAGAGGAGAGGAATCCAGTCTGAAGTTAGAGAGCAGAGGAGAGGAAACCAGTCTGAAGTTAGAGAGCAGAGGAGAGGAATCCAGTCTGAAGTTAGAGAGCAGAGGAAGCCAGTCTGAAGTTAGAGGGCAGAGGAGAGGAATCCAGTCTGAAGTTAGAGAGCAGAGGAATCCAGTCTGAAGTTAGAGAGCAGAGGAGAGGAAGCCAGTCTGAAGTTAGAGAGCAGAGGAATCCAGTCTGAAGTTAGAGAGCAGAGGAGAGGAAGCCAGTCTGAGGTTAGAGAGCAGAGGAGAGGAATCCAGTCTGAAGTTAGAGAGCAGAGGAATCCAGTCTGAAGTTAGAGAGCAGAGGAGAGGAAGCCAGTCTGAGGTTAGAGAGCAGAGGAGAGGAAGCCAGTCTGAAGTTAGAGAGCAGAGGAGAGGAATCCAGTCTGAAGTTAGAGGGCAGAGGAGAGGAATCCAGTCTGAAGTTAGAGAGCAGAGGAGAGGAATCCAGTCTGAAGTTAGAGAGCAGAGGAGAGGAAGCCAGTCTGAAGTTAGAGAGCAGAGGAGAGGAATCCAGTCTGAAGTTAGAGAGCAGAGAGGAATCCAGTCTGAAGTTAGAGAGCAGAGGAGAGGAATCCAGTCTGAAGTTAGAGAGCAGAGGAGAGGAAGCCAGTCTGAAGTTAGAGAGCAGAGGAGAGGAATCCAGTCTGAAGTTAGAGAGCAGAGGAGAGGAAGCCAGTCTGAAGTTAGAGAGCAGAGGAGAGGAATCCAGTCTGAAGTTAGAGAGCAGAGAGGAATCCAGTCTGAAGTTAGAGAGGAGAGGAGAGGAAGCCAGTCTGAAGTTAGAGAGCAGAGAGGAATCCAGTCTGAAGTTAGAGAGCAGAGGAAGCCAGTCTGAAGTTAGAGAGCAGAGGAGAGGAAGCCAGTCTGAAGTTAGAGAGGAGAGGAATCCAGTCTGAAGTTAGAGAGCAGAGGAAGCCAGTCTGAAGTTAGAGAGCAGAGGAGAGGAATCCAGTCTGATGTTAGAGAGCAGAGAGGAATCCAGTCTGAAGTTAGAGAGCAGAGGAGAGGAATCCAGTCTGAAGTTAGAGAGCAGAGGAGAGGAATCCAGTCTGAAGTTAGAGAGCAGAGAGGAATCCAGTCTGAAGTTAGAGAGCAGAGGAAGCCAGTCTGAAGTTAGAGAGCAGAGGAGAGGAAGCCAGTCTGAAGTTAGAGAGGAGAGGAGAGGAAGCCAGTCTGAAGTTAGAGAGCAGAGGAGAGGAATCCAGTCTGAAGTTAGAGAGCAGAGGAGAGGAATCCAGTCTGAAGTTAGAGAGGAGAGGAGAGGAATCCAGTCTGAAGTTAGAGAGCAGAGGAAGCCAGTCTGAAGTTATAGAGCAGAGGAGAGGAAGCCAGTCTGAAGTTAGAGAGCAGAGGAGAGGAAGCCAGTCTGAAGTTAGAGAGGAAGCCAGTCTGAAGTTAGAGAGCAGAGGAGAGGAATCCAGTCTGAAGTTAGAGAGCAGAGGAGAGGAAGCCAGTCTGAAGTTAGAGAGCAGAGGAGAGGAATCCAGTCTGATGTTAGAGAGCAGAGGAGAGGAAGCCAGTCTGAAGTTAGAGAGCAGAGGAAGCCAGTCTGAAGTTAGAGAGGAGAGGAGAGGAAGCCAGTCTGAAGTTAGAGAGCAGAGAGGAATCCAGTCTGAAGTTAGAGAGCAGAGGAGAGGAAGCCAGTCTGAAGTTAGAGAGCAGAGGAAGCCAGTCTGAAGTTAGAGAGCAGAGGAGAGGAAGCCAGTCTGAAGTTAGAGAGGAGAGGAAGCCAGTCTGAAGTTAGAGAGCAGAGGAGAGGAATCCAGTCTGAAGTTAGAGAGCAGAGGAGAGGAATCCAGTCTGAAGTTAGAGGGCAGAGGAGAGGAAGCCAGTCTGAAGTTAGAGAGCAGAGGAGAGGAATCCAGTCTGAAGTTAGAGAGGAGAGGAGAGGAAGCCAGTCTGAAGTTAGAGAGCAGAGGAGAGGAATCCAGTCTGAAGTTAGAGAGCAGAGGAGAGGAAGCCAGTCTGAAGTTAGAGAGCAGAGGAGAGGAAGCCAGTCTGAAGTTAGAGAGCAGAGAGGAATCCAGTCTGAAGTTAGAGAGCAGAGGAGAGGAATCCAGTCTGAAGTTAGAGAGGAGAGGAGAGGAAGCCAGTCTGAAGTTAGAGAGCAGAGGAGAGGAAGCCAGTCTGAAGTTAGAGAGCAGAGAGGAATCCAGTCTGAAGTTAGAGAGCAGAGGAGAGGAATCCAGTCTGAAGTTAGAGAGGAGAGGAGAGGAAGCCAGTCTGAAGTTAGAGAGGAGAGGAATCCAGTCTGAAGTTAGAGAGCAGAGCAGAGGAATCCAGTCTGAAGTTAGAGAGGAGAGGAGAGGAAGCCAGTCTGAAGTTAGAGAGCAGAGGAGAGGAATCCAGTCTGAAGTTAGAGAGCAGAGGAGAGGAAGCCAGTCTGAAGTTAGAGAGGAGAGGAGAGGAAGCCAGTCTGAAGTTAGAGAGGAGAGGAAGCCAGTCTGAAGTTAGACAGCAGAGGAGAGGAATCCAGTCTGAAGTTAGAGAGCAGAGAGGAATCCAGTCTGAAGTTAGAGAGGAGAGGAGAGGAAGCCAGTCTGAGGTTAGAGAGCAGAGGAGAGGAAACCAGTCTGAAGTTAGAGAGGAGAGGAGAGGAAGCCAGTCTGAAGTTAGAGAGCAGAGGAGAGGAATCCAGTCTGAAGTTAGAGAGCAGAGGAATCCAGTCTGAGGTTAGAGAGCAGAGGAGAGGAAGCCAGTCTGAAGTTAGAGAGCAGAGGAATCCAGTCTGAGGTTAGAGAGCAGAGGAGAGGAAGCCAGTCTGAAGTTAGAGAGGAGAGGAAGCCAGTCTGAAGTTAGAGAGGAGAGGAAGCCAGTCTGAAGTTAGAGAGCAGAGGAGAGGAAGCCAGTCTGAAGTTAGAGAGGAGAGGAAGCCAGTCTGAAGTTAGAGAGGAGAGGAAGCCAGTCTGAGGTTAGAGAGCAGAGGAGAGGAAGCCAGTCTGAAGTTAGAGAGCAGAGAGGAAGCCAGTCTGAAGTTAGAGAGCAGAGGAGAGGAAGCCAGTCTGAAGTTAGAGAGCAGAGAGGAAGCCAGTCTGAAGTTAGAGAGCAGAGGAGAGGAAGCCAGTCTGAAGTTAGAGAGCAGAGGAGAGGAAGCCAGTCTGAAGTTAGAGAGCAGAGGAGAGGAATCCAGTCTGAAGTTAGAGAGCAGAGGAGAGGAATCCAGTCTGAAGTTAGAGAGGAGAGGAAGCCAGTCTGAAGTTAGAGAGCAGAGGAGAGGAATCCAGTCTGAAGTTAGAGAGGAGAGGAAGCCAGTCTGAAGTTAGAGAGCAGAGGAGAGGAATCCAGTCTGAAGTTAGAGAGGAGAGGAAGCCAGTCTGAAGTTAGAGAGCAGAGGAGAGGAAGCCAGTCTGAAGTTAGAGAGCAGAGGAATCCAGTCTGAGGTTAGAGAGCAGAGGAGAGGAATCCAGTCTGAAGTTAGAGAGCAGAGGAAGCCAGTCTGAAGTTAGAGAGCAGAGGAGAGGAAGCCAGTCTGAAGTTAGAGAGCAGAGGAGAGGAATCCAGTCTGAAGTTAGAGAGCAGAGGAGAGGAAGCCAGTCTGAAGTTAGAGAGCAGAGAGGAATCCAGTCTGAAGTTAGAGAGCAGAGGAGAGGAATCCAGTCTGAAGTTAGAGAGCAGAGGAAGCCAGTCTGAAGTTAGAGAGCAGAGGAGAGGAATCCAGTCTGAAGTTAGAGAGCAGAGGAGAGGAATCCAGTCTGAAGTTAGAGAGCAGAGGAGAGGAATCCAGTCTGAAGTTAGAGGGCAGAGGAGAGGAAGCCAGTCTGAAGTTAGAGAGCAGAGGAGAGGAATCCAGTTTGAAGTTAGAGAGGAGAGGAGAGGAAGCCAGTCTGAAGTTAGAGAGCAGAGGAGAGGAATCCAGTCTGAAGTTAGAGAGCAGAGAGGAATCCAGTCTGAAGTTAGAGAGGAGAGGAGAGGAAGCCAGGCTGAAGTTAGAGAGCAGAGAGGAATCCAGTCTGAAGTTAGAGAGGAGAGGAGAGGAAGCCAGTCTGAAGTTAGAGAGGAGAGGAAGCCAGTCTGAAGTTAGAGAGCAGAGGAGAGGAATCCAGTCTGAAGTTAGAGAGGAGAGGAGAGGAAGCCAGTCTGAAGTTAGAGAGGAGAGGAATCCAGTCTGAAGTTAGAGAGCAGAGCAGAGGAATCCAGTCTGAAGTTAGAGAGGAGAGGAGAGGAAGCCAGTCTGAAGTTAGAGAGCAGAGGAGAGGAATCCAGTCTGAAGTTAGAGAGCAGAGGAGAGGAAGCCAGTCTGAAGTTAGAGAGGAGAGGAGAGGAAGCCAGTCTGATGTTAGAGAGGAGAGGAAGCCAGTCTGAAGTTAGACAGCAGAGGAGAGGAATCCAGTCTGAAGTTAGAGAGCAGAGAGGAATCCAGTCTGAAGTTAGAGAGGAGAGGAGAGGAAGCCAGTCTGAGGTTAGAGAGGAGAGGAGAGGAAGCCAGTCTGAAGTTAGAGAGCAGAGGAGAGGAATCCAGTCTGAAGTTAGAGAGCAGAGGAATCCAGTCTGAGGTTAGAGAGCAGAGGAGAGGAAGCCAGTCTGAAGTTAGAGAGCAGAGGAATCCAGTCTGAGGTTAGAGAGCAGAGGAGAGGAAGCCAGTCTGAAGTTAGAGAGCAGAGGAGAGGAATCCAGTCTGAAGTTAGAGAGCAGAGGAGAGGAAACCAGTCTGAAGTTAGAGAGGAGAGGAGAGGAAGCCAGTCTGAAGTTAGAGAGCAGAGGAGAGGAATCCAGTCTGAAGTTAGAGAGCAGAGGAATCCAGTCTGAGGTTAGAGAGCAGAGGAGAGGAAGCCAGTCTGAAGTTAGAGAGCAGAGGAATCCAGTCTGAGGTTAGAGAGCAGAGGAGAGGAAGCCAGTCTGAAGTTAGAGAGGAGAGGAAGCCAGTCTGAAGTTAGAGAGGAGAGGAAGCCAGTCTGAAGTTAGAGAGCAGAGGAGAGGAAGCCAGTCTGAAGTTAGAGAGGAGAGGAAGCCAGTCTGAAGTTAGAGAGGAGAGGAAGCCAGTCTGAGGTTAGAGAGCAGAGGAGAGGAAGCCAGTCTGAAGTTAGAGAGCAGAGAGGAAGCCAGTCTGAAGTTAGAGAGCAGAGAGGAAGCCAGTCTGAAGTTAGAGAGCAGAGGAGAGGAAGCCAGTCTGAAGTTAGAGAGCAGAGGAGAGGAAGCCAGTCTGAAGTTAGAGAGCAGAGGAGAGGAATCCAGTCTGAAGTTAGAGAGCAGAGGAGAGGAATCCAGTCTGAAGTTAGAGAGCAGAGGAGAGGAAGCCAGTCTGAAGTTAGAGAGCAGAGAGGAAGCCAGTCTGAAGTTAGAGAGCAGAGGAGAGGAATCCAGTCTGAAGTTAGAGAGCAGAGGAGAGGAAGCCAGTCTGAAGTTAGAGAGCAGAGGAGAGGAATCCAGTCTGAAGTTAGAGAGGAGAGGAAGCCAGTCTGAAGTTAGAGAGCAGAGGAGAGGAATCCAGTCTGAAGTTAGAGAGCAGAGGAGAGGAATCCAGTCTGAAGTTAGAGAGCAGAGGAGAGGAATCCAGTCTGAAGTTAGAGAGGAGAGGAAGCCAGTCTGAAGTTAGAGAGCAGAGGAGAGGAATCCAGTCTGAAGTTAGAGAGGAGAGGAAGCCAGTCTGAAGTTAGAGAGCAGAGGAGAGGAATCCAGTCTGAAGTTAGAGAGGAGAGGAAGCCAGTCTGAAGTTAGAGAGCAGAGGAGAGGAAGCCAGTCTGAAGTTAGAGAGCAGAGGAGAGGAAGCCAGTCTGAAGTTAGAGAGCAGAGGAGAGGAATCCAGTCTGAAGTTAGAGAGCAGAGGAGAGGAATCCAGTCTGAAGTTAGAGAGCAGAGGAGAGGAAGCCAGTCTGAAGTTAGAGAGGAGAGGAAGCCAGTCTGAAGTTAGAGAGCAGAGGAGAGGAAGCCAGTCTGAAGTTAGAGAGCAGAGGAGAGGAAGCCAGTCTGAAGTTAGAGAGGAGAGGAAGCCAGTCTGAAGTTAGAGAGCAGAGGAGAGGAAGCCAGTCTGAAGTTAGAGAGCAGAGGAGAGGAAGCCAGTCTGAAGTTAGAGAGGAGAGGAAGCCAGTCTGAAGTTAGAGAGCAGAGGAGAGGAAGCCAGTCTGAAGTTAGAGAGGAGAGGAAGCCAGTCTGAAGTTAGAGAGCAGAGGAGAGGAATCCAGTCTGAAGTTAGAGAGGAGAGGAAGCCAGTCTGAAGTTAGAGAGGAGAGGAATCCAGTCTGAAGTTAGAGAGCAGAGGAGAGGAATCCAGTCTGAAGTTAGAGAGGAGAGGAATCCAGTCTGAGGTTAGAGAGCAGAGGAGAGGAAGCCAGTCTGAAGTTAGAGAGGAGAGGAAGCCAGTCTGAAGTTAGAGAGCAGAGGAGAGGAATCCAGTCTGAAGTTAGAGAGGAGAGGAATCCAGTCTGAAGTTAGAGAGCAGAGGAGAGGAATCCAGTCTGAAGTTAGAGAGCAGAGGAGAGGAATCCAGTCTGAAGTTAGAGAGCAGAGCAGAGGAAGCCAGTCTGAAGTTAGAGAGGAGAGGAATCCAGTCTGAAGTTAGAGAGCAGAGGAGAGGAATCCAGTCTGAAGTTAGAGAGGAGAGGAAGCCAGTCTGAAGTTAGAGAGCAGAGGAGAGGAAGCCAGTCTGAAGTTAGAGAGCAGAGAGGAATCCAGTCTGAAGTTAGAGAGGAGAGGAATCCAGTCTGAAGTTAGAGAGCAGAGGAGAGGAAGCCAGTCTGAAGTTAGAGAGCAGAGGAGAGGAAGCCAGTCTGAAGTTAGAGAGCAGAGAGGAATCCAGTCTGAAGTTAGAGAGCAGAGGAGAGGAATCCAGTCTGAAGTTAGAGAGCAGAGGAGAGGAATCCAGTCTGACTGCATTCTGCTCTCCATCACATCACAACTGTCATTTACAGTAGTGAAGAGCCACAGCTATGCATCCATCCCAAATGGCACCCTATTCACTATATAGTGCACTACTTTTGACCAGAGCCCTATGGGAATAGG
The DNA here is from genome assembly GCF_964263955.1 of Coregonus lavaretus. Taxonomy (NCBI): domain Eukaryota; kingdom Metazoa; phylum Chordata; class Actinopteri; order Salmoniformes; family Salmonidae; genus Coregonus; species Coregonus lavaretus. The sequence goes on along the minus strand of NW_028167175.1, from coordinate 1,384,835 downwards.
GTACCATTTGGGATGTAGTCTAGATCTATTTCTGACTGTTTTGTCAAAGCAGTGATGAATAATAGAACGTCTGAGGAGGTTCACCATGGAAGACTGATGGATTCAGTCTACAACTAGTTCAGACAGATTGAATGATTGCTTGGTTTTTCATTCACTCCTTTGTCACTGTAATGTTTTGTCCACAGATGTCCTGTAGTGTTGGACTGGGTCAAGGACACCATGTATACTGCAGCACAATGCCCCAAACAGGACACACACATGGTAGGGCTCTGGTTCTCTGGTACTGTGGTACTGTGGTACTGTGGTACTGTGGTACTGTGATACTGTGTGGACTGTGATACTGTGTGGACTGTGGTACTGTGTGGACTGTGGTACTGTGTGGACTGTGGTACTGTGTGGACTGTGATACTGTGTGGACTGTGGTACTGTGTGGACTGTGATACTGTGTGGACTGTGATACTGTGTGGAACTGTGGTACTGTGGTACTGTGGTACTGTGGTACTGTGGTACTGTGATACTGTGTGGACTGTGATACTGTGTGGACTGTGATACTGTGTGGACTGTGATACTGTGTGGACTGTGGTACTGTGTGGACTGTGGTACTGTGTGGACTGTGATACTGTGTGGACTGTGGTACTGTGTGGACTGTGATACTGTGTGGACTGTGATACTGTGTGGACTGTGGTACTGTGGTACTGTGATACGGTGTGGACTGTGGTACTGTGGGGACTGTGATACTGTGTGGACTGTGATACTGTGTGGAACTGTGGGGACTGTGGTACTGTGTGGACTGTGGTACTGTGGTACAGTGTGGACTGTGGTACTGTGTGGACTGTGATACTGTGTGGACTGTGATACTGTGTGGACTGTGGTACTGTGTGGACTGTGATACTGTGTGGAACTGTGGGGACTGTGGTACTGTGTGGACTGTGGTACTGTGGTACAGTGTGGACTGTGGTACTGTGTGGACTGTGATACTGTGTGGACTGTGATACTGTGTGGACTGTGGTACTGTGTGGACTGTGGTACTGTGTGGACTGTGATACTGTGTGGAACTGTGGGGACTGTGATACTGTGTGGACTGTGATACTGTGTGGAACTGTGGGGACTGTGGCACTGTGTGGACTGTGGCACTGTGGTACTGTGTGGACTGTGATACTATGTGGACTGTGGTACTGTGTGGACTGTGATACTGTGGGACTGTGTGGACTGGGGGACTGTGGGACTGTGATACTGTGTGGACTGTGGGACTGTGGGACTGTGGGACTGTGTGGACTGTGTGGACTGTGGCACTGTGTGGACTGTGGTACTGTGTGGACTGTGGTACTGTGTGGACTGTGATACTGTGTGGACTGTGATATTATCAATCAATCAATCAATTTTATTTTATATAGCCCTTCTTACATCAGCTAATATCTCGAAGTGCTGTACAGAAACCCAGCCTAAAACCCCAAACAGCTAGTAATGCAGGTGTAGAAGCACGGTGGCTAGGAAAAACTCCCTAGAAAGGCAAAACCTAGGAAGAAACCTAGAGAGGAACCAGGCTATGAGGGGTGGCCAGTCCTCTTCTGGCTGTGCCGGGTGGAGATTATAACAGAACCATGCCAAGATGTTCAAAAATGTTCATAAGTGACAAGCATGGTCAAATAATAATCAGGAATAAATCTCAGTTGGCTTTTCATAGCCGATCATTAGAGTTTAAAACAGCAGGTCTGGGACAGGTAGGGGTTCCATAACCGCAGGCAGAACAGTTTAAACTGGAATAGCAGCAAGGCCAGGCGGACTGGGGACAGCAAGGAGTCACCACGGCCGGTAGTCCCGACGTATGGTCCTAGGGCTCAGGTCTCTCAGTTGGCTTTTCATAGCCGATCATTTAGAGTTGAAAACAGCAGGTCTGGGACAGGTAGGGGTTTCGTAGCCGCAGGCAGAACAGTTGAAACTGGAATAGCAGCAAGGCCAGGCGGACTGGGGACAGCAAGGTGTCATCATGCCCGGTAGTCCTGACGTATGGTCCTAGGGCTCAGGTTCTCAGAGAGAAAGAGAGAACGAGAGAATTAGAGAGAGCATACTTAAATTCACACAGGACACTGGATAAGACAGGAGAAGTACTCCAGGTATAACCAACTAACCCCAGCCCCCCGACACATAAACTACTGCAGCATAAATACTGGAGGCTGAGACAGGAGCGGTCCGGAGACACTGTGGCCCCATCCGAAGAAACCCCCGGACAGGGCCAAACAGGAAGGATATAACCCCACCCACTCCGCCAAAGCACAGCCCCCGCACCACTAGAGGGATATCCCCAACCACCAACTTACAATCCTGAGACAAGGCCGAGTATAGCCCACAGAGGTCTCCACCACAGCACAAACCAAGGGGGGGGGGGCGCCAACCCAGACAGGAAGATCACGTCAGTAACTCAACCCACTCAAGTGACGCACCCCCCCCAGGGACGGCATGAAAGAGCACCAGCAAGCCAGTGACTCAGCCCCTGCAACAGGGTTAGAGGCAGAGAACCCCAGTGGAGAGGGGAACCGGCCCGGCAGAGACAGCAAGGGCTGTTCGTTGCTCCAGCCTTTCCGTTCACCTTCACACTCCTGGGCCAGACTACACTCAATCATATGACCTACTGAAGAGATAAGTCTTCAGTAAAGACTTAAAGGTTGAGACCGAGTCTGCGTCTCTCACATGGGTAGGCAGACTGTTCCATAAAAATGGAGATCTATAGGAGAAAGCCCTGCCTCCCGCTGTTTGCTTAGAAATTCTAGGGACAATTAGGAGGCCTGCGTCTTGTGACCGTAGCGTACGTATTGGTATGTACGGCAGGACCAACTCGGAAAGATAGGTAGGAGCAAGCCCATGTAACGCTTTATAGGTTAACAGTAAAACCTTGAAATCAGCCCTTGCCTTAACAGGAAGCCAGTGTAGGGAAGCTAGCACTGGAGTAATATGATCAAATTTCTTGGTTCTAGTCAGGATTCTAGCAGCCGTATTTAGCACTAACTGAAGTTTATTTAGTGCTTTATCCGGGTAGCCGGAAAATAGAGCATTGCAGTAGTCTAACCTAGAAGTAACAAATGCATGGATTAATTTTTCTGCATCATTTTTGGACAGAAAATTTCTGATTTTTGCAATGTTACGTAGATGGAAAAAAGCTGTCCTTGAAACAGTCTTGATATGTTCGTCAAAAGAGAGATCAGGGTCAAGAGTAACGCCTAGGTCCTTCACAGTTTTATTTGAGACGACTTTACAACCATCAAGATGAATTGTCAGATTTAACAGAAGATCTCTTTGTTTCTTGGGACCTAGAACAAGCATCTCTGTTTTGTCCGAGTTTAAAAGTAAAAAGTTTTCAGCCATCCACTTCCTTATGTCTGAAACACAGGCTTCTAGCGAGGGCAATTTTGGGGCTTCACCATGCTTCATTGAAATGTACAGCTGTGTGTCATCCGCATAGCAGTGAAAGTTAACATTATGTTTTCGAATAACATCCCCAAGAGGTAAAATATATAGTGAAAACAATAGTGGTCCTAAAACGGAACCTTGAGGAACACCGAAATGTACAGTTGATTTGTCGGAGGACAGACCATTCACAGAGACAAACTGATATCTTTCCGACAGGTAGGATCTAAACCAGGCCAGAACTTGTCCGTGTAGACCAATTTGGGTTTCCAGTCTCTCCAAAAGAATGTGGTGATCGATGGTGTCAAAGGCAGCACTAAGGTCTAGTAGCACGAGGACAGATGCAGAGCCTCGGTCTGACGCCATTAAAAGGTCATTTACCACCTTCACAAGTGCAGTCTCAGTGCTATGATGGGGTCTAAAACCAGACTGAAGCATTTCGTATACATTGTTTGTCTTCAGAAAGGCAGTGAGTTGCTGCGCAACAGCTTTTTCTAAAATTTTTGAGAGGAATGGAAGATTCGATATAGGCCGATAGTTTTTTATATTTTCCGGGTCAAGGTTTGGCTTTTTCAAGAGAGGCTTTATCACTGCCACTTTTAGTGAGTTTGGTACACATCCGGTGGATAGAGAGCTGTTTATTATGTTCAACATAGGAGGGCCAAGCACAGGAAGCAGCTCCTTCAGCAGTTTAGTAGGAATAGGATCCAGTATGCAGCTTGAAGGTTTAGAGGCCATGATTATTTTCATCATTGTGTCAAGAGATATAGTACTAAAACACTTAAGTGTCTCTCCCGATCCCAGGCCCTCGCAGAGCTGTGCAGATCCAGGACAGCTAAGCCCTGGAGGAATACGCAGATTCAAAGAGGAGTCCGTAATTTGCTTTCTAATGGTCATGATCTTTTCCTCAAAGAAGTTCATGAATTTATCACTGCTGAAGTGAAAACCATCCTCTCTTGGGGAATGCTGCTTTTTAGTTAGCTTTGCAACAGTATCAAAAAGAAATTTTGGATTGTTCTTATTTTCCTCGATTAATTTGGAAAAGTAGGATGATCGAGCAGCAGTGAGGGCTCTTCGGTACTGCACGGTACTGTCTTTCCAAGCTAGTCGGAAGACTTCCAGTTTGGTGTGGCGCCATTTCCGTTCCAATTTCCTGGAAGCTTGCTTCAAAGCTCGGGTATTTTCTGTATACCAGGGAGCTAGTTTCTTATGACAAATGTCTTTCGTTTTTAGGGGTGCAACTGCATCTAGGGTATTGCGCAAGGTTAAATTGAGTTCCTCAGTTAAGTGGTTAACTGATTTTTGTCCTCTGACGTCCTTGGGTAGGCAGAAGGAGTCTGGAAGGGCATCAATGAATTTTTGTGTTGTCTGAGAATTTATAGCACGACTTTTGATGCTCCTTGGTTGGGGTCTAAGCAGATTATTTGTTGCGATTGCAAACGTAATAAAATGGTGGTCCGATAGTCCAGGATTTTGTGGAAAAACATTAAGATCTACAACATTTATTCCATGGGACAAAACTAGGTCCAGAGTATGACTGTGGCAGTGAGTAGGTCCAGAGACATGTTGGACAAAACCCACTGAGTCGATAATGGCTCCGAAAGACTTTTGGAGTGGGTCTGTGGACTTCTCCATGTGAATATTAAAATCACCAAAAATTAGAATATGATCTGCTATGACTACAAGGTCTGATAGGAATTCAGTGGACTGTGGTACTGTGTGGACTGTGGTACTGTGTGGACTGTGATACTGTGTGGACTGTGATACTGTGTGGTACTGTGGTACTGTGTGGACTGTGGTACTGTGTGGACTGTGTGGACTGTGGTACTGTGGTACTGTGTGGACTGTGATACTGTGTGGACTGTGGTACTGTGTGGACTGTGGTACTGTGGTACAGTGGTACTGTGGTACTGTGTGGACTGTGGTACTGTGTGGACTGTGTGGACTGTGGTACTGTGGTACTGTGTGGACTGTGGTACTGTGTGGACTGTGATACTGTGTGGACTGTGGTACTGTGTGGACTGTGGTACTGTGGTACAGTGTGGACTGTGGTACTGTGTGGACTGTGGTACTGTGTGGACTGTGATACTGTGTGGACTGTGGTACTGTGTGGACTGTGGTACTGTGTGGACTGTGGTACTGTGTGGACTGTGATACTGTGTGAACTGTGGGGACTGTGATACTGTGTGGACTGTGATACTGTGTGGAACTGTGGGGACTGTGTGGAACTGTGGGGACTGTGGCACTGTGTGGACTGTGGCACTGTGGTACTGTGTGGACTGTGATACTATGTGGACTGTGGTACTGTGTGGACTGTGATACTGTGGGACTGTGTGGACTGTGGGACTGTGGGACTGTGATACTGTGTGGACTGTGGGACTGTGGGACTGTGTGGACTGTGTGGACTGTGGCACTGTGTGGACTGTGGTACTGTGTGGACTGTGGTACTGTGTGGACTGTGATACTGTGTGGACTGTGATATTATGTGGACTGTGGTACTGTGTGGACTGTGGTACTGTGTGGACTGTGATACTGTGTGGACTGTGATACTGTGTGGTACTGTGGTACTGTGTGGACTGTGGTACTGTGTGGACTGTGTGGACTGTGGTACTGTGGTACTGTGTGGATTGTGATACTGTGTGGACTGTGGGACTGTGATACTGTGTGGACTGTGGTACTGTGTGGACTGTGGTACTGTGTGGACTGTGATACTGTGTGGACTGTGATATTATGTGGACTGTGGTACTGTGATACTGTGTGGACTGTGATACTGTGTGGTACTGTGGTACTGTGTGGACTGTGGTACTGTGTGGACTGTGATACTGTGTGAACTGTGGTACTGTGTGGACTGTGATATTGTGTGAACTGTGGTACTGTGTGGACTGTGATACTGTGTGAACTGTGGTACTGTGTGGACTGTGATATTATGTGGACTGTGGTACTGTGTGGACTGTGGTACTGTGATATTATGTGGACTGTGATACTGTGTGGTACTGTGGTACTGTGTGGACTGTGTGAACTGTGGTACTGTGTGGACTGTGATATTATGTGGACTGTGGTACTGTGTGGACTGTGGTACTGTGATATTATGTGGACTGTGATACTGTGTGGTACTGTGGTACTGTGTGGACTGTGTGAACTGTGGTACTGTGTGGACTGTGATATTATGTGGACTGTGGTACTGTGTGGACTGTGATACTGTGTGGACTGTGATACTGTGTGGTACTGTAACTATCCCTTTGTTACAGAAGGTTTTGCCGCCCAGAAACTTCAACATCCAACAATGAACACTGGGGCAATATATTTCAACATCCGAATGTTGGGAATGATGGGAAATGGAATATGGAAAATTAATGTATATTTTGTGATGTCATTAAAAATGGTATAAAGGCGTTATAAGGAAAACATTGTGACTTGAAGAGCTTTTACACTGTGGATATCAGGGTTATATCCTTTACCTTGTGTAGAAACTATCAAGGAGGAAGACAATGTTTTCCTGAAGATAGGAATGTGATTTTAGCTTTCTAACAAGATCATAGTGATGATGATATTTTGCTTCGTAACTAGCCACACCCGAGGGTATAAAAGATTGAGTTAAGAATTAACATACCATACCAGACGGACTCAAGCTGCAGCTTAGGTCTCCATTGGTTACGACCCAGAAAATCAACACGAGGTGAAGACGACAAAGTGGCCTCTCAAACAATCAACGTTACGGCTGAGTAGCTGTTCTAAGGACTGTCTCTAAGAAGGTGAATTTAAGTGGGACCATCCCGTTCCTCTCTTCAAACCATCGTCTACTACACTGCTCTCATCACCCCACTGGGGATCATCCACACTGATTAGCCGTCCTCAGAAGACCACTTCCAGAATGAGTGAAAGTAAACAGACAACTAACAGTATGAAAAATTTATGCACTCACTAACTGTAAGTCGCTCTGGATAAGAGCGTCTGCTAAATGACTAAAATGTAAATGTAAATGTACTGTGTGGACTGTGGTACTGTGTGGACTGTGGTACTGTGTGGACTGTGATACTGTGTGGACTGTGATACTGTGATACTGTGATACTGTGATACTGTGTGGACTGTGGTACTGTGTGGACTGTGGTACTGTGATACTGTGTGGACTGTGGTACTGTGTGGACTGTGGTACTGTGTGGACTGTGATACTGTGTGGACTGTGTGGACTGTGGTACTGTGTGAACTGTGGGGATAGATTGTACACAATGCAGACATACACTGAGTGTACAAAACATTAAGAACACCTCTTTCCATGACAGACTGACCAAGTGAAAGCTGTGATCCCTTCTTGATGTCTCTTGTTAAATCCACGTCAATCAGTGTAGATGAGGGAGAGGAGACAGGTTAAAGAAGGATTTTTAAGCCTTGAGACAATTGAGACATGGATTGTGTATGTGTGCCATTCAGAGGGTGAATGGGCAAGACAAAATATTTAACTGCCTTTGAACGGGGTATGGTTGTAGGTGCACCGGTTTGTGTCAAGAACTGCAACGCTGCTGGGTTTTTCACGCTCAACAGTTTCCCGTGTGTATCAAGAATGGTCCACCACCCAAAGGACATCCAGCCAACTTGACACAACTGTTGGTTCTTTACTCTCTGTGTGGACTGATTGCAGGGTAAACATGCTTATTTACTCTCTGTGTGGACTGATTGCAGGGTAAACATGGTTCTTTACTCTCTGTGTGGACTGATTGCAGGGTAAACATGGTTCTTTACTCTCTGTGTGGACTGATTGCAGGGTAAACATGGTTCTTTACTCTCTGTGTGGACTGATTGCAGGGTAAACATGGTTCTTTACTCTCTGTGTGGACTGATTGCAGGGTAAACATGGTTCTTTACTCTCTGTGTGGATGGATTGCAGGGTAAACATGGTTCTTTACTCTCTGTGTGGACTGATTGCAGGGTAAACATGCTTCTTTACTCTCTGTGTGGACTGATTGCAGGGTAAACATGGTTCTTTACTCTCTGTGTGGATGGATTGCAGGGTAAACATGGTTCTTTACTCTCTGTGTGGACTGATTGCAGGGTAAACATGCTTCTTTACTCTCTGTGTGGACTGATTGCAGGGTAAACATGGTTCTTTACTCTCTGTGTGGATGGATTGCAGGGTAAACATGGTTCTTTACTCTCTGTGTGGATGGATTGCAGGGTAAACAGACATTGACAGCAGCAGATCCCCTCCAGACTCACTCAGCACTCAGCACGGTGAAGAGCTGCCTGCTGGAGGGAGGGAGGGAGACTGCATGTCACCTGCCTGCCTCAGCTACCTCTCAGTGTGTGTGGTCTGTTCCTCTCTCTCTCTGTGTGTGAGTGGTCGGTTTCTCTCTCTGTGTGTGTGTGAGTGGTCGGTTTCTCTCTCTCTGTGTGTGTGAGTGGTCGGTTTCTCTGTGTGTGTGTGTGTGTGTGAGTGGTCGGTTTCTCTCTCTCTGTGTGTGTGAGTGGTCGGTTTCTCTCTGTGTGTGTGTGTGTGTGTGTGTGTGTGAGTGGTCGGTTTCTCTCTCTGTGTGTGCGCATGCACACTTCTGTTAGTTTGCATCGAACGTCCATCACATCACGTGTCTTTAGGCTTTTTAACGACACTGTGATTGGTTAGAGATGTAAATGAGAGTGTCCCCTAGCTGAATGTCACATAAAACACATCAAAACAACATCGCTGAACAGAGGGGAGGAAGGTGCACTGTGTCATATTCCACAGGTAATGATGTCTTAACAAACGCCACGAGACGTTTCCCTTCCTCCTTTCTTCATGACAGCAGCAGCTGTCGTTGCCGTGTGCCCGTCTCGCACTTTGAGGAACCATCTAACAATCAATCCACAGAGCTCTACAAAGACGCTTTCAAGTTTAACAGTCAAACTCCATAAAAAACAAACACAAAAATATTGCATCATTTAAGCAGGTTAATGTCATGTTACAACCTGACTTTGAGAAGTATGACGTACAACTAAAACGATGTCAGCAATGCTTTGTTCCTGAATTATTTTTTAAATGCTCTCTATCGCTCTCTCTCTCTCTCTTAATTGCACAAAGTGTAAAATCTGGGGTGTTTAATTAACCTGAAGCCATTAGCAGTTTAAAAGGTAGGACCGACCACTTCATGGGAAAAGTTCCTCTGACCTTAAAAACTGATTAACGGCTAAATGAATTTCCTGTGTGCTTCTCCAGCCACTTGAAGCATGCAAATCTAATTATATCTGCACTTCTCAAAAGGTCAAACGTCTTTCAAACGTCTTCTGCCTTTTTCCTTCCTACGTGCTTCAAGTTAGAACCAGTTCTACAGTCTTCAATGAGATGCAGAACTTTCTAATTACAATGTCAGAAATTGTACACGATGGTTTTGAATCCCAATATCCTAAACATTAGGGGATGAAAAGCTAGAAGGCCTCTCAGCGGATTGACCGATTTCAACATGTGGATAAGAATAATATGCTACTTCTCCTAACATGGCATGAAATTAAATATGTAAATTGGGTACATAACAATATTTAGATAGTGCTTTGGGGACATTCAAAGACAAGACTTCAGAAACTAAAATAGATGGAATACGTGTTTGAATTTGATGAAGACATTCATCTTATATTGGGTTTTCCATTCTAAATGAATATCAGAAGAAGCGGATTTAATCTTTGATAGTTTAGTGCAATATTTGTAATGATCCTAGTCTTAAAGAAGGATAGGTGATTGATTTATAAAATAATAATAATAAGCCATTTAGCAGACGCTTTTATCCAAAGCGACTTACAGTCATGTGCGCATACATTTTTACGTATTGGTGGTCCCGGGGATCGAACCCACTACCCTGGCGTTACAAGCGCCATGCTCTACCAATTGAGCTACAGAGGACCACATCACTATTTTTAAAACCCCATTGGTTTCCCTCTGCTCTCCTAAGCAGAAAGGGAGAGCTGTCAACGGATAGAGGAAGATTCCTCATCTCCTGGGGAAAGAAAGGCTGTTTACTCCCCATCAGCAGATCTGTTGACGTCTGTCCTGTTCGACATGTCCTGAAGGAACTAGACGTTTCTCCATTGGAGGCATATATAGCATCAGAGAGAGAGAGAGAGAGAGAGAGAGAGAGAGAGAAGAAAGAGAGAAAGAGAGAGAGAGAGAGAGAGAGAGAGAGAGAGAGATAAGGAGAGAGAGAGAGAGAGAGAGAGAGAGAGAGAGAGAGAGAAAGAAAGAGAGAAAGAGAGAAAGAGAGATGGGGGAGAGAGAGATGGGGGAGAGAGAGATAAGGAGAGAGAGATAAGGAGAGAGAGATAAGGAGAGAGAGAGAGAAGGAGAGAGAGAGAGAGAGAGAGAGAAGAGAGAGAGAGAGAGAGAGATAGGAGAGAGAGAGAGAGAGAGAGAGAGACGAGAGAGAGAGAGAGAGAGAGACAGAGAGAGAGAGAGAGAGAGAGAGAGACAGAGAGAGAGAGAGAGAGAGAGAGAGAGAGAGATGATAAATTAAATTTCCAGAATCCATAGAAGAAATGTCTATGTTACCACAGAGTAGCCCAGTCTGAGCAGGACACATGCTCCTGTAGAAACCTCTGGGGCCTGAAGTTGGAGCTTTCCACCACAGGAAGCTAACAGCTGGCTAATTAGGAAGGAGATGTAGTGGGGTCCAATAAGATGCTAAGTCACGCTGCAGTCAGCGGCACACAAGTCTACCGTAGCATGGAGCCGAATCAACCGCCGACACGACAGGCCTATTTTAACCCCACCTCACCCTCAACATACATCTGTACATGACTTATAGTGTCCTGACTCCTGACATGTGGTCTATGTTGTAGTGTCCTGACTCCTGACATGTGGTCTATGTTGTAGTGTCATGACTCCTGACATGTGGTCTATGTTGTAGTGTCCTGACTCCTGACATGTGGTCTATGTTGTAGTGTCCTGACATGTGGTCTATGTTGTAGTGTCCTGACTCCTGACATGTGGTCTATGTTGTAGTGTCCTGACTCCTGACATGTGGTCTATGTTGTAGTGTCCTGACATGTGGTCTATGTTGTAGTGTCCTGACTCCTGACATATGGTCTGTTGTAGTGTCCTGACTCCTGACATGTGGTCTATGTTGTAGTGTCCTGACTCCTGACATGTGGTCTATGTTGTAGTGTCCTGACTCCTGACATGTGGTCTATGTTGTAGTGTCCTGACTCCAGACATGTGGTCTATGTTGTAGTGTCCTGACATGTGGTCTATGTTGTAGTGTCCTGACTCCTGACATGTGGTCTATGTTGTAGTGTCCTGACTCCTGACATGTGGTCTATGTTGTAGTGTCCTGACTCCTGACATGTGGTCTATGTTGTAGTGTCTTGACTCCTGACATGTGGTCTATGTTGTAGTGTCCTGACATGTGGTCTGTTGTAGTGTCCTGACTCCTGACATGTGGTCTATGTTGTAGTGTCCTGACTCCTGACATGTGGTCTATGTTGTAGTGTCCTGACATGTGGTCTATGTTGTAGTGTCCTGACTCCTGACATGTGGTCTATGTTGTAGTGTCCTGACTCCTGACATATGGTCTATGTTGTAGTGTCCTGACTCCTGACATGTGGTCTATGTTGTAGTGTCCTGACTCCTGACATGTGGTCTATGTTGTAGTGTCCTGACTCCTGACATGTGGTCTATGTTGTAGTGTCCTGACATGTGGTCTATGTTGTAGTATCCTGACTCCTGACATGTGGTCTATGTTGTAGTGTCCTGACTCCTGACATATGGTCTATGTTGTAGTGTCCTGACTCCTGACATATGGTCTATGTTGTAGTGTCCTGACTCCTGACATGTGGTCTATGTTGTAGTGTCCTGACTCCTGACATGTGGTCTATGTTGTAGTGTCCTGACTCCTGACATGTGGTCTATGTTGTAGTGTCCTGACTCCTGACATGTGGTCTATGTTGTAGTGTCCTGACTCCTGACATGTGGTCTATGTTGTAGTGTCCTGACATGTGGTCTATGTTGTAGTATCCTGACTCCTGACATGTGGTCTATGTTGTAGTGTCCTGACTCCTGACATATGGTCTATGTTGTAGTGTCCTGACTCCTGACATATGGTCTATGTTGTAGTGTCCTGACTCCTGACATGTGGTCTATGTTGTAGTGTCCTGACTCCTGACATGTGGTCTATGTTGTAGTGTCCTGACTCCTGACATGTGGTCTATGTTGTAGTGTCCTGACTCCTGACATGTGGTCTATGTTGTAGTGTCCTGACTCCTGACATGTGGTCTAGTCATTCCTGGAAACCTTTGCCCAGTACATTACATCCTGAATGACATCTCTCTCTGCCAAAAGGAAATAGAGTGTTGCAGTCCTGAAGAATTTAATTATGAGGCCCTTTCCCGGTCCCTGTATTTACTAGGAGAGGTATTATTGATGTTTCCAAGAACGAATAAGGCAAGCTCTTGACGGTTTACCTGAGCCTGCGGTTTTACTTTCTCCCTTCCTGACAGTAACAAGCCTTAAAACTAGACAAGTCATTTGCTGCTTTGGTAAATACACCATGGCATTTTCTACTGTCGAAGTGCACTATATGGCACCCTATGGGCCTGGTCAAAAGAAGTGCACTATATGGCACCCTATGGGCCTGGTCAAAAGAAGTGCACTATATGGGGAATAGGGTGCCATTTGGGACGTAACTCCTCCCTGTCTCGGAGGCCGCTGCGTGCCAAGGAGGAGGGTTGAACAGATAGAGTCTACAGACACAAGACAGAGCCACAATCACTGCTCTGATGCTCGGTAGGATGGCTGTGTTGGCTGGGAGCATTTACATATCCCTGTCTAATCGCTGCTGTTGACAAGACTCCAGGAAGGAAGACAAATGTGTGTGTGTGTGTGTGTGTGTGTGTGTGTGTGAGCTGCTACAGTATGCTAGTAATGAGTGTCTTTGAGCTGACAGACAAAGCTAGCCGAGCGCCACTCGGTGGCAGATATCGCCCTCCTGCATGGCCTGCCAAGCAAGCAGAGGGCGGCAGAACATCTCTCTGAGGGCAGAATGGGTCGGAACATCTCTCTGGGGGCAGGACGGGACAGAACATCTCTCTGAGGGCAGGACGGGACATAACATCTCTCTGGGGGCAGGACGGGGCAGAACATCTCTCTGAGGGCAGGACGGGGCAGAACAACAGTACTGACAGTGGGGACAGACAACAGTACTGACAGGGGGGACAGACAACAGTACTGACAGGGGGACAGACAACAGTACTGACAGGGGGACAGACAACAGTACTGAGAGGGGGGACAGACAACAGTACTGACAGTGGGGACAGACAACAGTACTGACAGGGGGGACAGACAACAGTACTGACATGGGGGACAGACAACAGTACTGACAGGCGGGACAGACAACAGTACTGACAGTGGGGACAGACAACAGTACTGACAGGGGGGACAGACAACAGGACTGACAGGGGGGACAGACAACAGGACTGACAGGGGGGACAGACAACAGGACTGACAGGGGGGACAGACAACAGGACTGACAGGGGGGACAGACAACAGTACTGACATGGGGGACAGACAACAGTACTGACAGGCGGGACAGACAACAGTACTGACAGGGGACAGACAACAGTACTGAGAGGGGGCACAGACAACAGTACTGAGAGGGGACAGACAACAGTACTGGCAGGGGGCACAGACAACAGTACTGACAGGGGGCACAGACAACAGAACTGACAGGGGGTACAGACAACCACACGTCTCCCTATTTGGGCAGGACAGGCTAGCTGAGCTGGATGTGACAAACAGCAGTACAGACAAACAATAGTGTCACTGTCGCTCAAAATGACTGCATTCAAACACACACACACACACACACACACACACACACACACACAGATTGAAGTGAGAGTGCTCTCTGCCTCCTCTATAGTATAGTAAGGCATGATAGAGCCCTCTGCTGGCCAACAGTAGAGTAGCTTTGATGTCCTGCATGAAGAGGGCTTTACGCTTCTGATATCTGAGGAAATTAACCATATTTTCTCGTCTGTCAAAAAAGTTGCAAATGACTGTAAAAGGACAACTTAACAATTTACAGGAAAGGTAATCAGTGTTCTGGAAAGGAATCAGTGTAAAAACCACTGTTGTGTTCTCTCTCTCTCAAGCTCCACTGTACCCGAGTCAACGTTGAGGGGAGAGATCTCAGGAGAAGTTCACAACGCCAGCTGGGGTGTAGAAGCCGGTGCAGTCGGTAGAATACCTCTGGGAAATCTGGACGGCATTCAGATCAAACTCCCCAAACTGGTACGACCCAAAGCTCTACATTAAGAACAAAACAAGAGAGTTTGAACAGTACTGTTAATCCGAGTTCTAGGTTGCGTCCCAAATGGCACCCTATTCCCTATATATTGCACCACTTTTGACCAGAAGTAGTGCACTATATAGTGAATAGGGTGCCATTTGGGACAGACACTGGGAAACTACTATTAACATTCTTATGTGAATCCCCTCTTTACACTTGAAGTAATAATAATAATAATAATAATAATAATAATAATAATAATATGCCATTTAGCAGACGCTTTTATCCAAAGCGACTTACAGTCATGTGCGCATACATTTTTGAACCCACTACCTTGGCGTTCCAAGCGCCGTGCTCTACCAGCTGAGCTACAGAGGACCACCATGTCCATGTTGTGAACTGGAAACGTAGCTGAGTTTTGATGGAGGTTCTGGTTATATAGATACAACCACAGGATAAAACTCTGCTTAAATTCCACTCCACTACCATCAACAGAATGACAAGACGATGAGCCATATTCCTCTCACAAAGATGGTGTTACTATGGTAACTGCCAACGGAACACATGGCACTGCCAGAGACTCTCCGGTGACATTCTTATCAGGTTGCTTCACAAACGGCACCCTATTCCCTGCACTACTTTTGACTAGGGCCCATAGGGATCTGGTTAAAAGAAGTGCACTATATAGGGAATAGGCTGCCATTTGGTATGCACACT
The DNA here is from genome assembly GCF_964263955.1 of Coregonus lavaretus. Classification (NCBI taxonomy): domain Eukaryota; kingdom Metazoa; phylum Chordata; class Actinopteri; order Salmoniformes; family Salmonidae; genus Coregonus; species Coregonus lavaretus. The sequence continues at coordinate 1,369,476 of NW_028167175.1, read as the reverse complement.
GTATAATGACAGACGCTACTGCGCTGAAGGCCCAGTTTGTCATATCTAAACACTGGGAGCACCCCCAAGGTGAATCCAGTTCTGATGCGTCTGTATGAAAACACTCTATAGGGTGCCATGCTGATTTATCCTCTTTATATACACAGTGCCTTCACAAAGTATTCACACCCCCTTGACTTTTTCCACATTTTGTTGTGTTACAAAGTGGGATTAAAATGGATTTAATTGTATTTTTTTGTCAATGATCTACACAAAATACTCTGTAAATGTCAAAATGGAAGAAAAATTCTAACATTTGTAAAAATAAAACGGTATCTTGATTAGATAAGTATTCCACCCCCTGAATCCCTACAGGTTAGAATCACCTTTGGCAGCGATTACAGCTGGGAGTCTTTCTGGGTAATTCACTAAGAGCTTTGCACACCTGGATTGTACAACATTTGCACATTATTATTTTTAAAAGTCTTCAAGCTCTGTCAAGTTTTGCCATAGATTTTCAAGCCGATTTCTGACTAAACAGTAAATAGGCCACTCGGGAACATTCAATGTCGTCTTGGTAAGCAACTAATGTGTAGATTTGGCCTTGTGTTTTAGGTTATTGTCCTGCTGAAAAGTATAATAATATAATATGCCATTTAGCAGACGCTTTTATCCAAAGCGACTTACAGTCATGTGTGCATAAATTTTTACGTATGGGTGGTCCCGGGGATCGAACCCACTACCCTGGCGTTACAAGCGCCATGCTCTACCAAATGAGCTACAGAGGATTCACAAAGGTGAATCTGAACCAGGTTTCACTCTAGGATTTTTCCTGTGCTTAGCTCTATTCCGTTTCTTTTTATCATAAAAAAAAAACTCCCTAGTCGTTGCCGATGACAACCATACCCATAACATGATGCAGCCACCACCATGCTTGAAAATATGAAGAGTGGTACTCAGGGATGTGTTGTGTTGGATTTGCCCCAAACATAACGATTTGTATTCAGGACAAAAAGTTAATTTCTATCCACATTTTTTTCAGTTTTACTTTATTGCCTTGTCGCAAACAGCATGCATGTTTTGGAACATTTTTTATTTTATACAGGTTTCCTTCTTTTCACGCTGTCAACTAGGTTAGTATTGTGGAGTAACTACAAAGTTGATCCATCCTCAGTTTTCTCCTATGTCATTTTTTTTTTTTGCACAGCCATTAAACTCTGTAACTGTTTTAAAGTCACCATTGGCCTCATGGTGAAATCCCTGAGCAGTTTCCTTCCTCTCCAGCAACTGAGTTAGGAAGGAAGCCTGTATCTTTTTAGTGACTGGGTGTATTGATACACCATCCAAAGTGTAATGAATAACTTCACCATGCTCAAAGAGATATTCAATGTATATCTACCAATAGGTGCCCTTCTTTGCGAGGCATTGGAAAACCTCCCTGGTCTTTGTGGTTGAATCTGTGTTTGAAATTCACTGCTCGACTGAGGGACCTTACAGATAATTGTATGTGTGGGTTACAGAGACGAGGTAGTCATTTAAAAATCATGTAAAACACTATTATTGCACAGAGAGTGAGTCCATGCAACTTATTATGTGACTTGTTTAGCACATTTTTTATCCTGAAGTTAAGGCTTGCCATAATAAAGGGGTTGAATACTTTATTGACTCAAGACATTTCAGCGTTTCATTTTTAATTAATTCGTAAACATTTATAAAAACATAATTCCACTTTGACATTATGGGGTATTGTGTGTATACCAGGGTCAAAAAAAAATCTCAATTGAATCCATTTTAAATTCAGACTGTACACACAACAAAACATGGATAAAGTCAACAGGTGTGAATACTTTGTGAAGACGCTGTACTGTACTGATCATTGGACCCAATGAGGAAATGGAGGCTGATTCTCACTAACAACATTCATAACATTCTAAATTCTTAGGTCTAATGAAAAGTAATTGATATTTTCAGGTATGGTTGGTTGGAGGGATCAAATCCAGTGTATTGGGTTGGCTGGGACTTTAGGGTGTCTGTCAGGAATATATTTCAAGTCCAATCAACACTCTATTCCAGTGTTTCTTAAATCATGGTCCTGGGGATCCAAAGGGTTTGATGATAAGCCGATCAGTGGAATCAGGTGTGTAGTGCTAGGGCAAAAATGTAATTGTGTACCCCGTTGGGTCCCCAAGGGCCAGTTTTTCTAAAGTGATCTGGATTTCGCCTACCGGATAGGATTTAAAGCATAGAAATGGAATGAACAGTCACCATGCAAGTCAATTATTCAATAGTTCTATTCATTCTAAGCATTTAATCCTATCCCATAGGCTAACTCCAGATAGATAGATCACTTTAGAAAAACTGGGCCCAGGACTAGAGCACTGCTCTATTCAGACAGACCGCACCAGGAATATACTTTTGTAGTTCTAATGTTTCACCACCAGATGGCAGCTGATCCACGTAGAACAGAGCCAGAGGTATTGTTGCACCACCTACCTGACTGGCTACCATCTTACTGACTGAATGAACTGGCTACCATCTTACTGACTGAATGAACTGGCTACCATCTTACTGACTGAATGAACTGGCTACCATCTTACTGACTGAATGAACTGGCTACCATCTTACTGACTGAATGAACTGGCTACCATCTTACTGACTGAATGAACTGGCTACCATCTTACTGACTGAATGAACTGGCTACCATCTTACTGACTGAATGAACTGGCTACCATCTTACTGACTGAATGAACTGGCTACCATCTTACTGACTGAATGAACTGGCTACCATCTTACTGACTGAATGAACTGGCTACCATCTTACTGACTGAATGAACTGGCTACCATCTTACTGACTGAATGAACTGGCTACCATCTTGCTGACTGAATGAACTGGCTACCATCTTGCTGACTGAATGAACTGGCTACCATCTTGCTGACTGAATGAACTGGCTACCATCTTACTGACTGAATGAACTGGCTACCATCTTGCTGACTGAATGAACTGGCTACCATCTTACTGACTGAATGAACTGGCTACCATCTTACTGACTGAATGAACTGGCTACCATCTTGCTGACTGAATGAGTGTGCTAAATAAATCTCAGTGAGTGAGTGAGTGTGCTAAATCTTACTGTATTATGTAAACCCGGAAGGCTTAATGTTTTCCTGGAATGTTCCTATTCCTTCTGTGAATAATCGTTCCACACAAAATATTATGGGTGTAACTAACTAATAAAGCCAAGAGTAAAGATAACCAACAAAAATATACTGTTGCTCAATATAGGAGAGAAATGATCTCCTATGAGACAGACCTAAGGTTGTATTGTTGTACAGACAATAGACTCAGGTGAAGGTACCACCAGGATGTTTATTTGTTTGGTGTGTTTGACCTCTTACCTTTAATATGTTCCTGGCATCGAAGGCCTCCCGCTCCTTCATGTTTTGCCTTCCTCCTGTGGCTTCGGCTAGAAAACACAAAAAGCACCGTGGGTAAACCCTGAGCACCGTGGGTAAACCCTGAGCACTGTGGGTAAACCCTGAGCACCGTGGGTAAACCCTGAGCACCGTGGGTAAACCCTGAGCACCGTGGGTAAACCCTGAGCACCGTGGGTAAACCCTGAGCACCGTGGGTAAACCCTGAGCACCGTGGGTAAACCCTGAGCACCGTGGGTAAACCCTGAGCACCGTGGGTAAACCCTGAGCACCGTGGGTAAACCCTGAGCACCGTATAGGTAAACCCTGAGCACCGTGGGTAAACCCTGAGCACCGTGGGTAAACCCTGAGCACCGTGGGTAAACCCTGAGCACCGTGGGTAAACCCTGAGCACCGTGGGTAAACCCTGAGCACCGTGGGTAAACCCTGAGCACCGTGGGTAAACCCTGAGCACTGTGGGTAAACTCTGATACTGAGAGCGTTGTCGTTTCTAAAAGGACGTATTTGGGTGTTTTTGGAGCCTGTGTTCATGTTTTATCTGTGCCTCTGCAGAACGAGCAGCAGGAAGTTCATCACTGGTGGGGTCTGGTTCTCAAAACCCAGTGGACACCTATAACATGTCATTTACATCCTAAATACACATTTGATTAACAAAAAGGTAAACTTGTCCTTTGACCCTAATGCACAAAACACTTACCTATTGTAATAGGTGGACAACCCTATTTATATAGTGGAGTTTACCCTCAACCACACTGCTTATTACAACACACTGTTCAAACCAGGTGGATCTCACTATGAACTGTACTGGGAGATATGATTCTAAATGAGCCTCTCTCTGAAAAACACTAAATAAATGACAGCCTCACCACCACCACCTTTATTTGTCAATGACCCTGTCTAAATCTAATAGCTGTGATTCTAACATAATGCTGACCATTCATCTGGTATGCAGCAGTGACGGAACTAAAAGACTGCATTCTGAGCAATTCCACTAGTCAACAACAAGAGCAGAACCAACAGCAGCCTTCCCTCACTCTCTCTTTGGCCACAGCTCTGTTTGTGTGCAACAGGGCAGAGTGTTTTCCAACAGCAGTGACAAGGGGTTTCATTCAGTTGGCCGTGGATCAAGTCCAGCCCTAGTTCTTTCAAGCATGAGTTTACACAGGGCTGGCCAGAGACAGGCCAACAACACAAGGCTGGCCAGCTGAGAGACTGGCCAACAACACAGGACAAAGGGGGGGGTCTGGCCAACAACACAGGACAAAGGGAGGAGTCTGGCCAACAACACAGGACAAAGGGAGAATTGGCCAACAACACAGGACAAAGGGAGGGGTCTGGCCAACAACACAGGATAAAGAGAGGGGTCGGTCCAACAACACAGGACAAAGGGAGGGGTCAGTCCAACAACACAGGACAAAGGGAGGGGTCGGTCCAACAACACAGGACAAAGGGAGGGGTCGGTCCAACAACACAGGACAAAGGGAGGGGTCGGTCCAACAACACAGGACAAAGGGAGAATTGGCCAACAACACAGGACAAAGGGAGAATTGGCCAACAACACAGGACAAAGGGAGGGGTCTGTCCAACAACACAGGAAAAAGGGAGGGGTCGGTCCAACAACACAGGACAAAGGGAGAATTGGCCAACAACACAGGACAAAGGGAGGGGTCGGTCCAACAACACAGGACAAAGGGAGAATTGGCCAACAACACAGGACAAAGGGAGGGGTCTGTCCAACAACACAGGATAAAGAGAGGGGTCTGTCCAACAACACAGGACAAAGGGAGATCTGGCCAACAACACAGGACAAAGGGAGGGGTCTGTCCAACAACACAGGACAAAGGGAGGAGTCTGGCCAACAACACAGGATAAAGGGAGGGGTCGGTCCAACAACACAGGATAAAGGGAGGGGTCGGTCCAACAACACAGGACAAAGGGAGGGGTCGGTCCAACAACACAGGACAAAGGGAGAATTGGCCAACAACACAGGACAAAGGGAGGGGTCTGTCCAACAACACAGGATAAAGAGAGGGGTCTGTCCAACAACACAGGACAAAGGGAGATCTGGCCAACAACACAGGACAAAGGGAGGAGTCTGGCCAACAACACAGGATAAAGGGAGGGGTCGGTCCAACAACACAGGACAAAGGGAGGGTTCGGTCCAACAACACAGGATAAAGGGAGGGGTCGGTCCAAGAGCGTCCACTAAAACTCTGTACCACTTTAGGAACAGAGACTGTTCAAATCTAGGGAATGCCATTGTTGTTGTTGTTGTCGCTACATCCGTGTTGTTGACATGGGGGTAGTGTGTTTCACTAATGCCTTTATGCTGACTGACTCCGTGTCCAGTGACTGACTTAAAGCCCATCTTTATGCTGACTGACTCCGTGTCCAGTGACTGACTTAAAGCCCATCTTTATGCTGACTGACTCCGTGTCCAGTGACTGACTTAAAGCCCATCTTTATGCTGACTGACTCAGTGCCCAGTGACTGACTTAAAGCCCATCTTTATGCTGACTGACTCCGTGTCCAGTGACTGACTTAAAGCCCATCTTTATGCTGACTGACTCCGTGTCCAGTGACTCTGACTTAAAGCCCATCTTTATGCTGACTGACTCCGTGTCCAGTGACTCTGACTTAAAGCCCATCTTTATGCTGACTGACTCCGTGTCCAGTGACTGACTTAAAGCCCATCTTTATGCTGACTGACTCCGTGTCCAGTGACTCTGACTTAAAGCCCATCTTTATGCTGACTGACTCCGTGTCCAGTGACTCTGACTTAAAGCCCATCTTTATGCTGACTGACTCCGTGTCCAGTGACTCTGACTTAAAGCCCATCTTTATGCTGACTGACTCCGTGTCCAGTGACTCTGACTTAAAGCCCATCTTTATGCTGACTGACTCCGTGTCCAGTGACTCTGACTTAAAGCCCATCTTTATGCTGACTGACTCCGTGCCCAGTGACTCTGACTTAAAGCCCATCTTTATGCTGACTGACTCAGTGCCCAGTGACTGACTTAAAGCCCATCTTTATGCTGACTGACTCAGTGCCCAGTGACTCTGACTTAAAGCCCATCTTTATGCTGACTGACTCCGTGTCCAGTGACTCTGACTTAAAGCCCATCTTTATGCTGACTGACTCCGTGTCCAGTGACTCTGACTTAAAGCCCATCTTTATGCTGACTGACTCCGTGTCCAGTGACTCTGACTTAAAGCCCATCTTTATGCTGACTGACTCAGTGCCCAGTGACTGACTTAAAGCCCATCTTCATGCTGACTGACTCCGTGTCCAGTGACTCTGACTTAAAGCCCATCTTTATGCTGACTGACTCAGTGCCCAGTGACTGACTTAAAGCCCATCTTCATGCTGACTGACTCAGTGCCCAGTGACTGACAAATCCCATCTTTATGCTGACTGACTCAGTGTCCAGTGACTGACTTAAAGCCCATCTTTATGCTGACTGACTCAGTGCCCAGTGACTCTGACTTAAAGCCCATCTTTATGCTGACTGACTCAGTGCCCAGTGACTCTGACTTAAAGCCCATCTTTATGCTGACTGACTCAGTGTCCAGTGACTCTGACTTAAAGCCCATCTTTATGCTGACTGACTCAGTGCCCAGTGACTCTGACTTAAAGCCCATCTTTATGCTGACTGACTCAGTGCCCAGTGACTCTGACTTAAAGCCCATCTTTATGCTGACTGACTCAGTGTCCAGTGACTCTGACTTAAAGCCCATCTTTATGCTGACTGACTCAGTGCCCAGTGACTCTGACTTAAAGCCCATCTTTATGCTGACTGACTCAGTGCCCAGTGACTCTGACTTAAAGCCCATCTTTATGCTGACTGACTCCGTGTCCAGTGACTGACTTAAAGCCCATCTTTATGCTGACTGACTCAGTGCCCAGTGACTCTGACTTAAAGCCCATCTTTATGCTGACTGACTCAGTGTCCAGTGACTCTGACTTAAAGCCCATCTTTATGCTGACTGACTCCGTTCCGTGTCCAGTGACTCCAACTTAAAGCCCATCTTTATGCTGACTGACTCCGTGTCCAGTGACTCTGACTTAAAGCCCATCTTTATGCTGACTGACTCCGTGTCCAGTGACTCTGACTTAAAGCCCATCTTTATGCTGACTGACTCAGTGCCCAGTGACTCTGACTTAAATGATTAGGAGGTTACTATGGGTCAGTTCAGACAGTGGAAAGCCTGCTTTAAGAGAACACTGACACTTATTCTGCATTTTCTTTTCAAGTATGTGCGTGTACTCTAGTAATTGTCCTTGTTTTCAGGCTGAAGCTCCAAAACACATCAGGTGAACACACATCAGTGATGGCCATAGACAAAACCACCTTCTTCTTCCTACCTGAAGCAACCTTCCTGAACAGAGTGTTCATGACTGTGCCGTGCAGTTTCACTCTGTCCCATTCTCTGACCATCAGCCCTGAGGAAACAAAGTGGTCCACCAGCCGCTCCACAATGGCCTGCAGCCTGCACAACAGACAGTCAACACAAGAGTTAGTTGTTCTTACCTGAGAAGCAACACTCTCACACTATTGACATACTAATGATCAACATCATTTGAATGCACTAATTGTATATCGCTCAATCTGTCATAAAAAAAAGGTAAACTGTAAATATAATAATAATAATACTAATAATACTACACAGAATTTATATAGCACTTTTCAAGGAGCGGTAAAAGAAAGGAAAACAAGGGTATCCAACCCTCAAGAGAAGTAACCAAACTCTTACTTATCCGAGCCGTCTTTCACGTGGACCTTGGCGTACAGGACATCCACCATCGCTGGGTCATCGTTCATGTACTCAATCCCTGTCACCTCCAGCGGGAGAGGCTTCCCTTCTGTGATGGTCCTGAAACATAACATGACATAACATAATGTGTATTACATGACAGAACATAACATGACACAACATGACATGATGTGTGTTACATGACATACATAACATGACATAACATGACATAACATGACATACATAACATACATAACATAATGTGTGTTTCTGGCACCAAGTCTTTATACAATCCCTACAATTATCCAGGGTCATATTCATTCAGAAACGCGACAGAAAACGATTTAAAACGGAAAAAACGAAAATGAGCATTTCTTATTGGACGTCTAGATAGGGATAGTCCCTCCCTGTTTCAGTCCGTTTTCTCCTGTTTGATTCCTAATGAACATGACCCAGTTATCAGTCAGATACCTACTTGATAAAGTCCTCACAGTGCTGGAGTTGTTCACATGCTCTGGTCACTTCCAGGTCGTTCAGCAGAGCCAGGGTGCCGACTGTTAGATGGAGTTTAGCAGGGTTCTGGAAGATGCTTCCATCTACTCCGTGGTCCTTAACAAGAGAGGAGAGGAGAGAGACCTGAGATGTGTATTTATTATGGATCCCCATTAGTTCCTGCCAAGGCAGCAGCTACTCTTCCTGGGGTTTATTATGGATCCCCATTAGTTCCTGCCAAGGCAGCAGCTACTCTTCCTGGGGTTTATTATGGATCCCCATTAGTTCCTGCCAAGGCAGCAGCTACTCTTCCTGGGGTTTATTATGGATCCCCATTAGTTCCCGCCAAGGCAGCAGCTACTCTTCCTGGGGTTTATTATGGATCCCCATTAGTTCCTGCCAAGGCAGCAGCTACTCTTCCTGGGGTCCAGCAAAATTAAGGCAGTTATACATTTAAAAAAAACATTACAATACATTCATAATAGATTTCACAACATATTAAGTGTGTTCCCTCAGGCCTCTACTCTACTACCACATATCTATAACATAAAATCCATGTGTATAGTGTGTGTAGTGTGTGTAGTGTGTGTAGTGTGTATAGTGTGTATAGTGTGTATAGTGTGTATAGTGTGTGTAGTGTGTATAGTGTGTATAGTGTGTGTAGTGTGTGTAGTGTGTGTAGTGTGTATAGTGTGTGTAGTGTGTGTAGTGTGTGTAGTGTGTATAGTGTGTGTAGTGTGTATAGTGTGTGTAGTGTGTGTAGTGTGTATGTTATCGTGTGTTTGTAGGCATGTGTCTATGTTTGTGTTGCTTCACAGTCCCCGCTGTTCCATAAGGTGTATTTGAACTGACCGCACAGAGAAATGCTGTCGGGTGAAGTTGCCCCTAGACACTGATCTTAGGTCCGTTTTGCGCACAAGCACACACACACACACACACACACACACACACACACACACACACACACACACACACACACACACTCTTCCTTACCTGAGAACACTGCTCCAACACCTCCTCTTTAAACCTCAGGAATCCGTCCTGAACTTGAGGGTGGTTCAGAGCAAACGACAGGAAGTGGGTGAACGGTTGCTTCCTGCGAAAGCTCTCCACCAGGAGCTCGACACGAGTCACGGCAGAGGACACCGCGGCCTTCTGGGAGCCAGTGATCACTAGCACAATGTGAGACCGTTATTGTGTGATTGTAATGTGAGACTTTTATTTTGATATCCCATTATTCTAGCCCTTGGGAGAAGAGGTTCATGGATAATGCTTCAGTCTTGAGTTTGGAGTGGTTGCAGGACACACGTTCTTGGCTCACTTTTATCACTAAACTCATTAATATGAGTTGACAGCAAATCACTGAAACCACCAGAGGTAGAGAAAGGAGAGTTTTGCTAGACTGGTCCCAGATCTGTTTGTGCTTGCATAGCCAACTCCAATAGTCATTGTCTTGTTATTCTGACCATAGGAGTTGGTGAGACAGGACAAACAGTCACAATATGGGACCAGGCTACAGTGTTGCACCATTATCTGTACTATGGACCTCTGGTTTGGGCTGGTCTCCTAGCTCTGGTCCAGGGCGTTACGTGCGGCTTGAGCCTTCTTCAAGAAGGCTGAATAAGGCTCAAGGCCTGGACCAGAGCTACTGGTCTCTCCGCTAATAAAAAGGCCACTTACCGATCTGCCCTTCCACTCCTTGTTTTGGAATGTTGATGGATGTCTTTGTGTCTGACTCTAGCCTTCTACGGGTCTCTCCTTTCCTTCCGATGATGTATCTGTTAACAACAACACACTTCTCTGGTTAGTACACCTTGGGTCTTAACCTTGATTTCAGTTGAAGATGTACACATAGGGCTACTGACCATAATAACACACACACACACACACACACACACACACACACACACACACACACACACACACACACACCTAATACATCAGAATGTTACCATGGTTACCCCATGGATATTCAGTCTGAAAGAAGTCTCTAGAAGCCAGAATGTTGAATACGATGATATGTAAATGTCCTTTACCGGTTGTCCGAGCTGTTGGTCCTTTTGACGATAGGAAGTGGAGATAGAATTCCCACAGGAAAGTATTATTAACCCAACTTTCTGGGGCGCTGGTCTGTATGGCTCTGTCAGCTTGTATTCTTGGTACACTGCATGGCCAAACGTATGTGGACACCTGCTCGTCGAACATCTCATTCCAAAATCATGGGCATTAATATGGAGTTGGTCCCCCCCCTTTGCTGCTATAACAGCCTCCACTCTTCTGGGAAGGCTTTCCACTAGATGTTGGAACATTGCTGCGGGGACTTGCTTTCATTCAGCCACAAGAGCATTAGTGAGGTCGGGCACTGATGTTGGGTGATTAGGCCTGGCTCGCAGTCGGCCTTCAAATTCATCCCAAAGGTGTTCAATGGGGTTGAGGTCAGAGATCTGTGCAGGCCAGTCAAGTTCTTACACACCGATGTCGACAAACCATTTCTGTATGGACCTCGCTTTGTGCACTTTGGCACTGTCATGCTGAAACAGGAAAGGGCCATCCCCAAACTGTTGCCACAAAGTTGGAAGCACAGAATCGTCTAGAATGTCATTGTATGCTGTAGCGTTAAGATTTCCCTTCACTGGAACCAAGGGGCCTAGCCCGAACCCTGAAAAACAGCCCCAGACCATTATTCCTCCTCCTCCACCAAACTTTACAGTTGGCACTATGCATTGGGGCAGGTAGCGTTCTCCTGGCTTTCGCCAAACCCTGATTAGTCCATCGGACTGCCAGATGGTGAAGCGTGATTCCTCACTCCAGAGAACGCATTTCCACTTCTCCAGAGTCCAATGGCGGCGAGTTTTACACCACTCCAGCCGCCGCTTGGCATTGCGCATGTTGATCTTAGGCTTGCTCGGCCATGGAAACCCGTTTCATGAAGCTCCCGACGAACAGTTCTTGTGCTGACGTTGCTTCCAGAGGCAGTTTGGAACTAGTGAGTGTTGCAACCGAGGACAGACGATTTTTACGCGATACGCACCTCAGCGGTCCCGTTCTGTGAGCTTGTGTGGCCTACCACTTCGCGGCTGAGCCGTTGTTGCTCCTAGATGTTTCCACTTCACAATAACAGCACTTACAGTTGACCAGGGCAGCTCTAGCAGGGCAGTAATTTGATGAACTGACTTGTTGAAAAGGTGGCATCCTATGACGGTGCCACGTTGAAAGTCACTGAGCTCTTCAGTACGGGCCATTCTACTGCCAATGTTTGTCTATGGAGATTGCATGGCGGTGTGCTCAATTATATACACCTGTCAGCAACGGGTGTGGCTGAAATAGCCGAATCCACTAATTTGAAGGGGTGTCCACATACTGTTGTAGATATAGTGTATGTGAAATGAGCCCGGGCAAAGTGTGTATGTATTTTCAATCTCCTGACGCATTGCACGTAGCCGAACATACCCAAACATTGTCAACCGAACCACATTTCCTCGCAATCAGCTGGAAGTGCTTGCGTCTTACTACAACAACAACAACAAAATCGGCAACGTTCGGTCTGTGGTTCGGATACGCTTGGCCATTGTTTACATATTGTGCAAAGTGTTTACGTTGCATGCGAATTGAGTCAGTATCGAAACTACAAACCGACAGAACCATATACAGACCAGCGTACTGAAAGTCAGGCTAAAAACACTTCCACGTGGACAACAGGTAAAGTAAGTCCAAATGAAGCTTATTCAACATTCTGACCTGTAATGGGACAGTTTGGAAATGTTGAGCCCACATGTTAGAGACGAGAGAGTAATGCAGTCATCGACTCATGATGTGAGTCCCAAATGGCACCCTATTCCCATAGGGCTCTGGTCAAAAGTAGTGCACTATATAGTGAATAGGGGTACCATTTAGGACGTATGGCCTACATGGTGTTAGTAACTCACTTGTAAAGAACACTTGGGACACCAATGGCACAGCGGAAACCTTTGTCAGTCTGTTCTATGGCGTGGCTGTCACAGAACTCTTGTTCTTCCTCAAACTGTTCACTTGCTAATCGAAACAACAAAATGTATTTGTGAGATTGGCAAGAAGATTTTGGCATTCCATTGTAGGTGCAGGGACAAATGAGATAGGAGATAGCTACATTTAGAGGAGACAAGCATCCCACAACACATTGTGGTGGTCAATTGGTCAGCTATAGCTATCTAGGTCTCAGTAGAATAAAGTCAATGATCTGGTAGTACAGTTTGTAGCTATCTTTCTTATCTAGCTAGCTAGCTATAGTTAGCTGGGGTTGTAAGGAGCTAGCACCACTGAGGTATAATGGCTAGCACTGAGGACCTAGCTACCTGGTGGTCCCACGTAGGAAGAGTCCTCCTCTTCCGCCTCTTCATACTGGTCTTCTTTGATGGTATTTCTTCTGTATATTCTTCCACTTATGTTGATCAATGATGGACGTAAGATTTCCATTGTAGCAGTTACCTTGAATAGTAAATAAAACGATATAAACTGTAGTGAATAGTAGCTGTCAGCTACGTGTAGGCGCTTAGGCTGTTTTGCGACATACGGCAGTTTGAAGTAAAGTAACCAGCTGATTCCGTAGTCGCTGATCTCTAAACAGCAGGGATAGACAGTCAACAAGTTAATGATGCGCCAATATCAACATTTTATTTATATATCGCCTAAACCGTAAAGCGGGGTTATTGTTGGGATAGCTAACCAGAAACAGAAACAAAAGTGAGCCTGCTGTCCTCTCCATCACCAGTGGTAGGTTTAGCACTTCAATAAGAATCTTATGTCGGATTTATTATGCGGAAAGTTTGCATTAGTATTAAATGCGCTATGCTTCATGTAGCTAGCTACCTTTGTCAGTTTATAATACATAACGTTGTTAGCCTTGTGTTGTTAGCCAACGTTAGCTAGCTAGCCATGCTAATGTATTGCTAAAGATTTGTATAACTTGTTCTATCTGTGCTAATGCTGCACAGCAAGCTACATTTAATTTGAAGAAATATTGCTACTCATTTGGGACTGTATTTATCCGCAATACACGACTCTGAACTTGGTGATCATTGATTTGTCGTTGTGTTCCTCTTCCTCAGTTGGAATGGCAGCCTCCTCCTCATCCTCCTCTGCCGGAGGGGTTAGTGGGAGCTCCGTGACTGGCTCTGGATTCAGCGCTTCAGAACTCATCCCCCCGCGTAAGGTCCTCTACACTTATCCCAAAGGAGCCGGGGAGATGATGGAAGGTAGGCTTTTAAATATTGGTTCAGAACGTTGCAAGAGACAGAACGTTGATGAGGATTCTTTGGAATTGTAGAAAACCTTGTCTGTTCTGTACATTCTACCTGCAACATTCTGAACGTGTTCTTGGCTCTGATTACAATAGTATTCTGCTCATATCCCATACACAGTGATGCTGTGTGTTTCAGCTAGATTCATGCTTCTGTCTGTCTGGTTAGCTAATGTACATGTATGTGGTTCTTTAATACAAGCCCCTTCTGTACGTCTGCCTAGCCACACTTCTCTTACAACTATTCTATCTGGCTTCAAGTCAAGTGTAGCTTGTCCCAATTTTACCCAGAAGATAAACAACGTGTCCCTGGAACTTTTTCACTGTTCCCTTAAAAACCTAGCTACCATGCGTCATAGTTGGATCTTCCTCCAGGAGGACGTGCGCTTCTAACAACGACAGGCAATGCTCTGCCCCAACAAGCATTGCCAGTGTGCCCCACTCAATCTGGCTTCAAGTCAAATGTAGTTAGTGATCCTTTGAATCATAGTTGGATCTTCATCCAACAGGACGTGCGTGGGTACCAGCGAGTAGTCAGTGCTCTGCCAATGGGTCAGCCCACAACACCCAGCACCAGTTTGTCACATCACACAAGAGGATCTGTTTGTTTGAACCCAAAGGGCCATCTGGCTCCTTACCCCTGCTTTGTGCGTACCAAATGACACCCTATTCCCTGCGTTGTGCACTACTTTTGACCAGAGCCTTATGGGCCAAAGTAGTACGCTATGTTGGGATAGGGTGCCCCTCCTTTGTTACCTCATAGACCCCAAATCAAACACGCTGTACTAATTAATATGTTAGTTTGGATCGTTGTGCTGGAAAGCACTGGGTGTTCCGAGGTCTAAGTGGGACAGCAGTGAAGCTGGTGGCCAGGGTTGGGGTTCTACTCCTCTTTGTTTTTGGGGTCCCTGTCCCTAATGGCACCCCTGTTCCCTACACCAGGGATCGTCAACTAGATTTCAGACGGGGGACGATTTTTGTTTTTACTTGAGTGGAAGGTCGGGGGGGAGCCTGAATATAATTACAAATCATTTGTAAGACTGCAAATTGACCGCAAGAAGCCCAAACAGATATAATATTTGACTAAAACATAATCATTTCAAACCTTGCTTACATTTATACTGTATATGATCAGATGTGTCTCTAATTTATGCATAAGAATACTTTAACAGAACAAAATTCACCTGCAGCTGATTTCCTGGTGTTTTTAGTCTTTTGGCCATCAATGAAAATTCACCAAATAATAAAATCACCTGCGGGCCAAATTCGGTCCGTGGGCCGCCAGTTGGAGAACATAGCCCTACATAGGGCTCTGATATCATATGGCCATGGTCAACAGTAGTGCCCTATCTAGGGAATAGGGTGCCAGTTGGAGAACATAGCCCTACATAGGGCTCTGATATCATATGGCCATGGTCAACAGTAGTGCCCTATCTAGGGAATAGGGTGCCAGTTGGAGAACATAGCCCTACATAAGGCCCTAATATCATATGGCCAAGGTCAACAGTAGTGCACTATCTAGGGAATAGGGTGCCATTTTGTGTTCTAGTTGATTATCTGGGGTAGTCTTTGTTTCCAGTTTTTTGTTTCCAGTTTTTTTTTTCCAACTTTTCAATCATAGAAACTGAATGGTGGCACATGTTGGCATTATGTCAGGAGTTAAATCATGTTTTAGCTAACTCCTGTACTTACTCAGTAATTACGCCCGGCGGATTAGGTATTAAATAGTTTGTACCACAATACATTATATAATAGATCTATAGCCTAATAGTTTATAGATCGTGTGTGAGTAAAAATACAAATTTCTGTTCTTCTTCTTTAGCCTATTTAAGGGCTAACTTGTGTTGACTACCACTACAGCATTTTGTAAATGTGATAGTTCCTGAAAGCGTAACAGTAGTTGATGTGATATTGAACATGGACTCTGTGTCTTCAGATGGCTCAGACAGATTTCTGTGTGAGTCTGTATTCAGCTACCAGGTGGCATCAACACTGAAACAGGTGAAGCATGGTAAGTCCATCTCTCTTAATTCAATTATTTTATTGCAATTGTCTTTTGAAAAATACCTACGGCTGTGCCCCAAATAGCACCCTATTCCCTATATATAGTGAACTACATTCGACCAGCGCCCTGTGGGCCTGGTCAAAAGTAGTCCACTGTATAGGGAATAGGGTGCTATTTGGGATGCATTTGTTGTTTAGGGAAAGGTACTCTGGTAAGGGATACAAAATACGCAATACTTGATATAACAGCATATTTCACTGATTTTGTTTTTAGATCAACAGGTATCTAGAATGGAGAAACTGGCCAGTTTGGTTGAAGAGCTGGAAGCAGATGAGTGGCGTTACAAACCAATCGAACAGCTTTTGGGATTTACTCCATCTTAAAGTTTAAATAAAGACCTGCTCAGTAGCCACTAGCTAGTTACCACTGGAGGAACGTAGTGGCTGCAGAAGACTACTTTATTTCCAACACATTTGTTTATTGTCATTTATTTGTCATTCTCACAGGGAAGGATGTTCCTGCCTGGCATTCTCTGTTACATTAGAAATTGGCCAATGTTTAGCTCTGGTCCAGGTCGTGGTTAGTGCTAGCACTGGACCAGAGCTAGCCAATGTTTAGCTCTGGTCCAGGTCGTGGTTAGTGCTAGCACTGTACCAGAGCTAGCCAATGTTTAGCTCTGGTCCAGGTCGTGGTTAGTGCTAGCACTGGACCAGAGCTAGCCAATGTTTAGCTCTGGTCCAGGTCGTGGTTAGTGCTAGCACTGGACCAGAGCTAGCCAATGTTTAGCTCTGGTCCAGGTCGTGGTTAGTGCTAGCACTGGACCAGAGCTAGCCAATGTTTAGCTCTGGTCCAGGTCGTGGTTAGTGCTAGCACTGGACCAGAGCTAGCCAATGTTTAGCTCTGGTCCAGGTCGTGGTTAGTGCTAGCACTGGACCAGAGCTAGCCAATGTTTAGCTCTGGTCCAGGTCGTGGTTAGTGCTAGCACTGGACCAGAGCTAGCCAATGTTGTGACCTAAAAACCTTTATCACAGCTATTCATTATTCATTGAGTAATTAATCATGCCATAGTGGGAAAATTAATGATTTTAAGATGGAATCATCTTTGTATGTATTAAAATGAAAGCATGACGTACTTACTTTGTACTTGGGTTACCATTTATTAAATATTTAAATTAAAATATACATAATCATTTGTCTTGAAGTTATTTACCATTTATAGCCTGTAATGAAATTATTGCAATGGATTATTGATCACCCAGTTGAAAACAATAGAACCAGGCTAATTGTATTACTCCACTGTAAATACCACGGTCAATGGGAATCCGGGGCGACCCAGTAACATACTGCAGCAACAGCCAAGGGTTGATATTCCACACACACTCTAAAGTGTGAACAGGCTGATGTTCTGAATGACAGTACTAGTATATCAATGGGTCTATGCCCTCACAGCTGCTCTCAATAAGCACACACACATACACACACACACACACAAACACACACATACACACACACACACACACACACACACACACACACACACACAATAACATCAGTCAGTCAGTCAGTCAGTCAGTCACCAAAAGACAGGGGAAATAATTAATTAAATAGGTTTTGTTAATTAAATCACCACCATTCTTGGGTCAGTGGCTATCTACACTACCAGGCTGTAGATGTTCTGTCTACACTACCGGGGCTGTAGATGTTCTGTCTAGACTACCGGGGCTGTAGATGTTCTGTCTAGACTACCGGGGCTGTAGATGTTCTGTCTAGACTACCGGGGCTGTAGATGTTCTGTCTAGACTACCAGGCTGTAGATGTTCTGTCTACATTACCGGGGCTGTAGATGTTCTGTCTACACTACCGGGGCTGTAGATGTTCTGTCTAGACTACCGGGGCTGTAGATGTTCTGTCTAGACTACCAGGGCTGTAGATGTTCTGTCTACACTACCGGGGCTGTAGATGTTCTGTCTAGACTACCGGGGCTGTAGATGTTCTGTCTAGACTACCGGGGCTGTAGATGTTCTGTCTAGACTACCGGGGCTGTAGATGTTCTGTCTAGACTACCGGGGCTGTAGATGTTCTGTCTAGACTACCAGGCTGTAGATGTTCTGTCTACATTACCGGGGCTGTAGATGTTCTGTCTACACTACCGGGGCTGTAGATGTTCTGTCTAGACTACCGGGGCTGTAGATGTTCTGTCTAGACTACCGGGGCTGTAGATGTTCTGTCTACACTACCGGGGCTGTAGATGTTCTGTCTACACTACCGGGGCTGTAGATGTTCTGTCTACACTACCGGGGCTGTAGATGTTCTGTCTACACTACCGGGGCTGTAGATGTTCTGTCTACACTACCGGGGCTGTAGATGTTCTGTCTAGACTACCAGGCTGTAGATGTTCTGTCTAGACTACCGGGGCTGTAGATGTTCTGTCTACACTACCGGGGCTGTAGATGTTCTGTCTAGACTACCGGGGCTGTAGATGTTCTGTCTACACTACCGGGGCTGTAGATGTTCTGTCTAGACTACCGGGGCTGTAGATGTTCTGTCTAGACTACCGGGGCTGTAGATGTTCTGTCTAGACTACCGGGGCTGTAGATGTTCTGTCTACACTACCGGGGATGTAGATGTTCTGTCTACACTACCGGGGCTGTAGATGTTCTGTCTACACTACCGGGGCTGTAGATGTTCTGTCTACACTACCGGGGCTGTAGATGTTCTGTCTACATTACCGGGGCTGTAGATGTTCTGTCTACACTACCGGGGCTGTAGATGTTCTGTCTACACTACCGGGGCTGTAGATGTTCTGTCTACATTACCGGGGCTGTAGATGTTCTGTCTACAGTCGTGGTCAAAAGTTTTGAGAATAACACAAATATAAATTTTCACAAAGTCTGCTGCCTCAGTTTTGATGATGGCAATTTGCATATACTCCAGAATGTCATGAAGAGTGATCAGATGAATTGCAATTAATTGCAAAGTCCCTCTTTGCCATGAAAATGAACTTAATCCCAAAAAAACATTTCCACTGAATTTCAGCCCTGCCACAAAAGGACCAGCTGCCATCATGTCAGTGGTTCTCTCGTTAACACAGTTGAGAGTGTTGACGAGGACAAGGCTGGAGATCACTCTGTCATGCTGATTGAGTTAGAAAAGCAGACTGGAAGCTTTAAAAGGAGGGTGGTGCTTGAAATCATTGTTCTTCCTCTGTTAACCATGGTTACCTGCAAGGAAACACGTGCTGTCATCATTGCTTTGCACAAAAAGGGCTTCACAGGCAACGATATTTCTGCTAGTAAGATTGTGGTCCTCTGTAGCTCAGCTGGTAGAGCACGGCGCTTGTAACGCCAAGGTAGTGGGTTCGATCCCCGGGACCACCCATACACAAAAATGTATGCACGCATGACTGTAAGTCGCTTTTGATAAAAGCGTCTGCTAAATGGCATATTATTATTATTATTATTATTATTATTGCACCTAAATCAACCATTTATCGGATCATCAAGAACTTCAAGGAGAGAGGTTCAATTGTTGTGTAGAAGGCATCAGGGCGCCCAAGAAAGTCCAGCAAGCGCCAGGACCGTCTCCTAAAGTTGATTCAGCTGTGGGATCGGGGCACCACCAGTGCAGAGCTTGCTCAGGAATGGCAGCAGGCAGGTGTGAGTGCATCTGCACGCACAGTGAGGCAAAGACTTTTGGAGGATGGCCTGGTGTCAAGAAGGTCAGCAAAGAAGCCACTTCTCTCCAGGAAAAACATCAGGGACAGACTGATATTCTGCAAAAGGTACAGGGATTGGACCGCTGAGGACTGGGGTAAAGTCATTTTCTCTGATGAATCCCCTTTCCGATTGTTTGGGGCATCCGGAAAACACCTTGTCCGGAGAAGACAAGGTGAGCGCTACCATCAGTCCTGTGTCATGCCAACAGTAAAGCATCCTGAGACTATTCATGTGTGGGGTTGCTTCTCAGCCAAGGGAGTGGGCTCACTCACAATTTTGCCTAAGAACACAGCCATGAATAAAGAATGGTACCAACACATCCTCCGAGAGCAACTTCTCTCAACCATCCAAGAACAGTTTGGTGACGACCAATGCCTTTTCCAGCATGATGGAGCACTTTGCCATAAGGCAAAAGTGATAACTAAGTGGCTCGGGGAACAAAACATCAACATTTTGGGTCCATGGCCAGGAAACTCCCCAGACCTTAATCCCATTGAGAACTTGTGGTTGATCCTCAAGAGGCGGGTGGACAAACAAAAACCCACAAACTCCAAGCATTGATTATGCAAGAATGGGCTGCCATCAGTCAGGATGTGGCCCAGAAGTTAATTGACAGCATGCCAGGGCGGATTGCAGAGGTCTTGAAAAAGAAGGGTCAACACTGGAAATATTGACTCTGCATAAACTTCATGTAATTGTCAATAAAAGCCTTTGACACTTATGGAATGCTTGTAATTATACTTCAGTATACCATAGTAACAGCTGACAAAAATATCTCATAACACTGAAGCAGCGAACTTTGTGAAGACCAATACTTGTGTCATTCTCAAAACTTTTGACCACGACTGTACATTACCAGGGGTGTAGATGTTCTGTCTACATTACCAGGGGGGTAGATGTTCTGTCTACATTACCAGGGGTGTAGATGTTCTGTCTACATTACCAGGGGTGTAGATGTTCTGTCTAAACTACCATGGCTGTAGTTGTTCTGTCTACATTACCAGGGGTGTAGATGTTCTGTCTACATTACCAGGGGGGTAGATGTTCTGTCTACATTACCAGGGGGGTAGATGTTCTGTCTACATTACCAGGGGGGTAGATGTTCTGTCTACATTACCAGGGGGGTGGATGTTCTGTCTAAACTACCATGGCTGTAGTTGTTCTGTCTACATTACCAGGGGTGTAGATGTTCTGTCTAAACTACCAGGGCTGTAGTTGTTCTGTCTACATTACCAGGGGTGTAGATGTTCTGTCTACATTACCAGGGGGGTAGATGTTCTGTCTAAACTACCAGGGCTGTAGTTGTTCTGCCTACATTACCAGGGGGGTAGTTGTTCTGTCTACATTACCAGGGGGGTAGATGTTCTGTCTACATTACCAGGGGGGTAGATGTTCTGTCTACATTACCAGGGGGGTAGATGTTCTGTCTACATTACCAGGGGGGTAGATGTTCTGTCTACATTACCAGGGGGGTAGATGTTCTGTCTACATTACCAGGGGGTAGTTGTTCTGTCTACATTACCAGGGGGTAGATGTTCTGTCTACATTACCAGGGGGGTAGATGTTCTGTCTACATTACCAGGGGGGTAGATGTTCTGTCTACATTACCAGGGGGGTAGATGTTCTGTCTACATTACCAGGGGGGTAGATGTTCTGTCTACATTACCAGGGGGGTAGATGTTCTGTCTACATTACCAGGGGGGTAAATGTTCTGTCTACATTACCAGGGGGGTAGATGTTCTGTCTAAACTACCATGGCTGTAGTTGTTCTGTCTACATTACCAGGGGGGTAGATGTTCTGTCTACATTACCAGGGGGGTAGATGTTCTGTCTAAACTACCGTGGCTGTAGTTGTTCAGCTCGGCAGCCTCTTACATCCCTGTGCTATGATCTATTATTAAGGGATATATTATGCATGGATACAGTATATTATGCAGATTTATATTTAAGTGCATTGTGTGCCTGCACTTTATTTTCTTTCAGTTTCTCCTCTTTGCCTTGTCGAGTAGAGTCCAAGGACAGACTATTATTTACCAGGGATCTGGTCAGTACAGTCCAGGGACAGACTATTGTTTACCAGGGATCTGGTCTGTACAGTCCAGGGACAGACTATTGTTTACCAGGGATCTGGTCTGTACAGTCCAGGGACAGACTATTATTTACCAGGGATCTGGTCTGTACAGTCCAGGGACAGACTATTATTTACCAGGGATCTGGTCTGTACAGTCCAGGGACAGACTATTGTTTACCAGGGATCTGGTCAGTACAGTCCAGGGACAGACTATTGTTTACCAGGGGTCTGGTCAGTACAGTCCAGGGACAGACTATTGTTTACCAGGGATCTGGTCAGTACAGTCCAGGGACAGACTATTGTTTACCAGGGATCTGGTCAGTACAGTCCAGGGACAGACTATTGTTTACCAGGGGTCTGGTCAGTACAGTCCAGGGACAGACTATTGTTTACCAGGGGTCTGGTCAGTACAGTCCAGGGACAGACTATTGTTTACTAGGGGTCTGGTCAGTACAGTCCAGGGACAGACTATTGTTTACCAGGGATCTGGTCAGTACAGTCCAGGGACAGACTATTGTTTACCAGGGATCTGGTCTGTACAGTCCAAGGACAGACTATTATTTACCAGGGATCTGGTCAGTACAGTCCAGGGACAGACTATTGTTTACCAGGGATCTGGTCTGTACAGTCCAGGGACAGACTATTGTTTACCAGGGATCTGGTCTGTACAGTCCAGGGACAGACTATTGTTTACCAGGGATCTGGTCTGTACAGTCCAGGGACAGACTATTGTTTACCAGGGATCTGGTCTGTACAGTCCAGGGACAGACTATTGTTTACCAGGGATCTGGTCAGTACAGTCCAAGGACAGACTATTGTTTACCAGGGATCTGGTCTGTACAGTCCAGGGACAGACTATTGTTTACCAGGGATCTTGTAAGTACAGTCCAGTGACAGACTATTGTTTACCAGGGGTCTGGTCAGAAGGGTGCAACGTTACAGGATATTCAGATAGAAAGGTATTGTCGAACATATATGTTGTCTGTATTGTCCAGTAGAATAGAGAATCTTAAAATGTCAGCTCTATTCTAATGGCGTTTCTATCTGCAGTGTTCCTCCACAATGTTTGCCTACTGAGCGTGGCCCTGGCAGAGATCCAGTCTCTTTGACCCTGGTCTTTTTTAATCTAAAGTCAGGAAATGTGCGGTACTTTGTGACTCCACCAATGAATGAATGTTTTCCAGTTGAATGAGCAGTGGGGAAGCTCAGTGGTTGGTTGACTGTACAGAATGTACTGTCCTAGTTTACAGACTGGGTTTTTTCTTCATCTTTTTTTTCATAAAAGGGTGTAACTAACCGAGAGGAACACCTCTGGGTCCTAAAGTTAGTCCAGTTAAAACTTGTTTTTAACCAAGCTCCTGTTTCTTTACACTTTGTGACTCTTTTGTGTAAGTCAGTAGATTTGTATTTTACAAAGTCAATATTGAACATCACAATCATGAAATCATATCATAAAAGTTATTTCAATCAATCAACTTGCCTCTACTGATTTCGGTAGCCTATCTACATGCCTGATCAGATAGAGACAAAGGGTGTTGAAGGTGTAGCCTTGAAATCATTTTATGACAGCAGATTGTGTGCCTTGTTGCACGTGTGTTGTCTAGCAGTCCAATCTCCTTGACTAGTACAGTCCGTCCATCTCTCCTCATGTGTTGTTACACTGCATATGTGATAGCTGGCTGCCATCCAAAAACCTTGTTTTTTTCTCTCTCCAGCAGACCACAAAAGCCTGGTAGAGAATGTGTTCTCCAACCAGCAGTAAGGCCTGATACGGAGCACAGTAGTTTACCAGCCAATCACTTTATTTTGCCAATTTTTGGAACAATAGAAAGTGACTTTACTGAGCTGATGAAACACAAGTTAAGTTAGTTACTAATCAGTAGGTCTATTTGTGAGTCCAATAGTTTATGATTTTTCATACTTTGTTTTCAAGTAGCATGTATAGTGTAAATGTGGAGGATGTCAGAAGTACTTTAAACATATGACTTAAGGCCTAATGGGGTTTAGATAGCACCACTATAGCTACCATGCTTGTTGTAAATTTAATTGCAGTTGTCTTGTTTGATAGAAAGAATTGTGCAGCCATGTTTGTAGACTTGTCAAAAGCCTTTTGATACTGTAGACCGATAGGGTTAGGGTTGGGTACTGGTACTGTAGACCGATAGGGTTAGGGTTAGGGTTGGGTACTGGTACTGTAGACCGATAGGGATAGGGTTAGGGTTGGGTACTGGTACTGTAGACCGATAGGGTTAGGGTTAGGGTTGGGTACTGGTACTGTAGACCGATAGGGTTAGGGTTAGGGTTGGGTACTGGTACTGTAGACCGATAGGGTTAGGGTTAGGGTTGGGTACTGGTACTGTAGACCGATAGGGTTAGGGTTAGGGTTGGGTACTGGTACTGTAGACCGATAGGGTTAGGGTTAGGGTTGGGTACTGGTACTGTAGACCGATAGGGTTAGGGTTAGGGTTGGGTACTGGTACTGTAGACCGATAGGGTTAGGGTTAGGGTTGGGTACTGGTACTGTAGACCGATAGGGTTAGGGTTAGGGTTGGGTACTGGTACTGTAGACCGATAGGGTTAGGGTTAGGGTTGGGTACTGGTACTGTAGACCGATAGGGTTAGGGTTAGGGTTGGGTACTGGTACTGTAGACCGATAGGGTTAGGGTTAGGGTTGGGTACTGGTACTGTAGACCGATAGGGTTAGGGTTAGGGTTGGGTACTGGTACTGTAGACCGATAGGGTTAGGGTTAGGGTTGGGTACTGGTACTGTAGACCGATAGGGTTAGGGTTAGGGTCCTTTTGATACTGTAGACCATGTTATTTTGTTGAATAAGCTGTCCTTTTGATACTGTAGACCATGTTATTCTGTTGAATAAGCTGTCCTCGATAGGGTTGGGTACTGATACTGTAGACCATGTTATTCTGTTGAATAAGCTGTCCTCGATAGGGTTGGGTACTGATACTGTAGACCATGTTATTTTGTTGAATAAGCTGTCCTCGATAGGGTTGGGTACTGATACTGTAGACCATGTTATTTTGTTGAATAAGCTGTCCTCGATAGGGTTGGGTACTGATACTGTAGACCATGTTATTTTGTTGAATAAGCTGTCCTCGATAGGGTTGGGTACTGATACTGTAGACCATGTTATTTTGTTGGATAAGCTGTCCTCGATAGGGTTGGGTACTGATACTGTAGACCATGTTATTTTGTTGGATAAGCTGTCCTCGATAGGGTTGGGTACTGATACTGTAGACCATGTTATTTTGTTGAATAAGCTGTCCTCGATAGGGTTGGGTACTGATACTGTAGACCATGTTATTTTGTTGGATAAGCTGTCCTCGATAGGGTTGGGTACTGATACTGTAGACCATGTTATTCTGTTGGATAAGCTGTCCTCGATAGGGTTGGGTACTGATGCTGTAGACCATGTTATTTTGTTGAATAAGCTGTCCTCGATAGGGTTGGGTACTGATGCTTGCCAATGACTTCATAATTATCTCAATGACAGAGCTCAGGCCATCAGGGTACAGTGAGGGAAAAAAGTATTTGATCCCCTGCTGATTTTGTACGTTTGCCCACTGACAAAGAAATTATCAGTCTATAATTTTAATGGTAGGTTTATTTGAACAGTGAGAGACAGAATAACAACAACAAAATCCAGAAAAACGCATGTCAGAAATTTTAGAAATTGATTTGCATTTTAATGAGGGAAATAAGTATTTGACCCCCTCTCAATCAGAAAGATTTCTGGCTCCCAGGTGTCTTTTATATAGGTAACGAGCTGAGATTAGGAGCACACTCTTAAAGGGAGTGCTCCTAATCTCAGCTTGTTACCTGTATAAAAGAGCCCTGTCCACAGAAGCAATCAATCAATCAGATTCCAAACTCTCCACCATGGCCAAGACCAAAGAGCTCTCCAAGGATGTCAGGGACAAGATTGTAGACCTACACAAGGCTGGAATGGGTTACAAGACCATCGCCAAGCAGCTTGGTGAGAAGGTGACAACAGTTGGTGTGATTATTCGCAAATGGAATAATTCCCTCGGCCTGGGGCTCCATGCAAGATCTCACCTTGTGGAGTTGCAATGATCATGAGAACGGTGAGGAATCAGCCCAGAACTACACGGGAGGATCTTGTCAATTATCTCAAGGCAGCTGGGACCATAGTCACCAAGAAAACAATTGGTAACACACTACGCCATGAAGGACTGAAATCCTGCAGAGCCCGCAAGGTCCCCCTGCTCAAGAAAGCACATATACAGGCCCGTCTGAAGTTTGCCAATGAACATTGTGATCCTCTGTAGCTCAATTGGTAGAGCATGGTGCTTGTAACGCCAGGGTAGTGGGTTCGATCCCCGGGACCACCCATACGCAAAAATGTATGCTCACATGACTGTAAGTCGCTTTGGATAAATGGCATATTATATTATTATTATATAACATCTGAATGATTCAGAGGAGAACTGGGTGAAAGTGTTGTGGTCAGATGAGACCAAAATGGAGCTCTTTGGCATCAACTCAACTCGACGTGTTTGGAGGAGGAGGAATGCTGCCTAAGACCCCAAGAACACAATCCCCACCGTCAAACATGGAGGTGGAAACATTATGCTTTGGGGCTTTTTTTCTGCTAAGTGGACAGAACAACTTCACCGCATCAAAGAGACAATGGACGGGGCCATGTACCGTCAAATCTTGGGTGAGAACCTCCTTCCCTCAGCCAGGGCATTGAAAATGGGTCGTGGATGGGAATTCCAGCATGACAATGACCCAAAACCCACGGCCAAGGCAACAAAGGAGTGGCTCAAGAAGAAGCACATTAAGGTCCTGTAGTGGCCTAGCCAGTCTCCAGACTTTAATCCCATAGAAAATCTGTGGAGGGAGCTGAAGGTTCGAGTTGCCAAACGTCAGCCTCGAAACCTTTAATGACTTGGAGAAGATCTGCAAAGAGGAGTGGAACAGAATCCCTCCTGAGATGTGTGCAAACCTGGTGGCCAACTACAAGAAACGTCTGACCTCTGTGATTGCCAACAAGGGTTTTGCCACCAAGTACTAAGTCATGTTTTGCAGAGGGGTCAAATACTTATTTCCCTCATTAAAATGCAAATCAATATACAGTGGGGGAAAAAAGTATTTAGTCAGCCACCAATTGTGCAAGTTCTCCCACTTAAAAAGATGAGAGAGGCCTGTAATTTTCATCATAGGTACACGTCAACTATGACAGACAAAATGAGAAAAATAAATCCAGAAAATCACATTGTAGGATTTTTTATGAATTTATTTGCAAATTATGGTGGAAAATAAGTATTTGGTCAATAACAAAAGTTTCTCAATACTTTGTTATATACCCTTTGTTGGCAATGACACAGGTCAAACGTTTTCTGTAAGTCTTCACAAGGTTTTCACACACTGTTGCTGGTATTTTGGCCCATTCCTCCATGCAGATCTCCTCTAGAGCAGTGATGTTTTGGGGCTGTCGCTGGGCAACACGGACTTTCAACTCACTCCAAAGATTTTCTATGGGGTTGAGATCTGGAGACTGGCTAGGCCACTCCAGGACCTTGAAATGCTTCTTACGAAGCCACTCCTTCGTTGCCCGGGCGGTGTGTTTGGGATCATTGTCATGCTGAAAGACCCAGCCACGTTTCATCTTCAATGCCCTTGCTGATGGAAGGAGGTTTTCACTCAAAATCTCACGATACATGGCCCCATTCATTCTTTCCTTTACACGGATCAGTCGTCCTGGTCCCTTTGCAGAAAAACAGCCCCAAAGCATGATGTTTCCACCCCCATGCTTCACAGTAGGTATGGTGTTCTTTGGATGCAACTCAGCATTCTTTGTCCTCCAAACACGACGAGTTGAGTTTTTACCAAAAAGTTATATTTTGGTTTCATCTGACCATATGACATTCTCCCAATCCTCTTCTGGATCATCCAAATGCACTCTAGCAAACTTCAGACGGGCCTGGACATGTACTGGCTTAAGCAGGGGGACACGTCTGGCACTGCAGGATTTGAGTCCCTGGCGGCGTAGTGTGTTACTGATGGTAGGCTTTGTTACTTTGGTCCCAGCTCTCTGCAGGTCATTCACTAGGTCCCCCCGTGTGGTTCTGGGATTTTTGCTCACCGTTCTTGTGATCATTTTGACCCCACGGGGTGAGATCTTGCGTGGAGCCCCAGATCGAGGGAGATTATCAGTGGTCTTGTATGTCTTCCATTTCCTAATAATTGCTTCCACAGTTGATTTCTTCAAACCAAGCTGCTTACCTATTGCAGATTCAGTCTCCCCAGCCTGGTGCAGGTCTACAATTTTGTTTCTGGTGTCCTTTGACAGCTCTTTGGTCTTGGCCATAGTGGAGTTTGGAGTGTGACTGTTTGAGGTTGTGGACAGGTGTCTTTTATACTGATAACAAGTTCAAACAGGTGCCATTAATACAGGTAACGAGTGGAGGACAGAGGAGCCTCTTAAAGAAGAAGTTACAGGTCTGTGAGAGCCAGAAATCTTGCTTGTTTGTAGGTGACCAAATACTTATTTTCCACCATAATTTGCAAATAAATTCATTAAAAATCCTACAATGTGATTTTCTGGATTTTTTTCCCCTCAATTTGTCTGTCTTAGTTGACGTGTACCTATGATGAAAATTACAGGCCTCTCTCATCTTTTTAAGTGGGAGAACTTGCACAATTGGTGGCTGACTAAATACTTTTTTCCCCCACTGTATATCATTTCTGACATGCGTTTTTCAGGATTTTTTTGTTGTTATTCTGTCTCTCACTGTTCAAATAAACCTACCATTAACATTCTAGACTGATCATGTCTTTGTCAGTGGGCAAACATACAAAATCAGCAGGGGATCAAATAATTTTTTCCCTCACTGTAGATGGGGTCACATCTGAGTTCCTTGAGTTACATACTAGGCCCACTACTGTTTACAATCTATATAAATAACATTGATACTGCTGTAAAAAAATTTTCAATAATAATAATTTGTATGCAGACAATAGCGTTGTATTCCATTGCTCCATCAGTTGGCCAAGCCTTTTCAAATCAGAAATCAGATGTGCTAGCACTGCAGAGTTCACTACTGGATCTAAAGTTAGTGCTAAATGCAAAAAAAACTACAAATGCATGCTTTTTTTCTAGGTCCCATAACCCAGATTATTTAAATGAATTTGTAATGACTAGTGTGAACGGTACACAAATTGAATGAGTTCCTTCCAACAAATATCTTGTTATCTGCCTTGATGACAAACTGTAATAAAAAATATAAAAATAAACATGTCACTGAGCTGGTGAAGAAGTTGAAGTTCAAGGTTGGTGTCTTTTACAGACCACCCATACGTAAAAATGTATGCACACATGACTGTAAGTCTCTTTGGAGAAAAGCGTCTGCTAAATGGCATATTATTATTATTATTACAAAACATGTCTGACTTGTTAATAGGAAGGAAATTGTCCAGGACACTTTTATGTCTATTTTAGATTCTGGGGATATTATCTATAGGCATTCAGCAGCATCTAAACCACTAGATGCTGTTTTCCATTGTGCCCTTAGGTTTATTACTGGTGATGGTTCTAGAACTCACCATGGTGTTTTGTATCAAAAAGTGGGTTGGGCATCTTCCTATGTAAGGAGAGAGCAACATTCTCTTGTGTTTATTTACAAAGTACTCATGCAGAAAAGTCCTATGTATCTATCGTCATTAATTACATTTAGACTTACAAATGACCAAACCCGTTCACAGGCTTGGATAACACTGGAGGCCCCTTCGGTCTCCACACAGTTGGGTAAAGCTGCTTTTAGGGGGGGGGGGTTTTGCTCCCTTTATGTGGAACAAATCACAGAGCTCTCTGAAATGAGATGTTCTAGTCCCCGTTGGTCAGTTCAGAGTAATGATGTTTTTCTCAATATATTTTGTATATTGTATATATGTTTGATGTATTTATGCAGGGCTCATCTGAAAACGAGACTCTAGTCTCAGTACTATGCAACATGGCAGGTAGCCTAGCGGTTAGAGCGTTGGTCCAGTAACCGAAAGGTCGCTGGTTCAAATACCTGAGCCGACAAGGTGAAAAATCAGTCGATGTGCCCTTGAGCAAGGCACTTAACCCACATTTGCGTCAGGGGTGCTGTACTACTATTGCTGACCCTGTAAAACAACACATTTCACTGCACCTATCATACTACTATGGCTGACCCTGTAAAACAACACATTTCACTGCACCTATCATACTACTATGGCTGACCCTGTAAAACAACAAATTTCACTGCACCTATCACACTACTATGGCTGACCCTGTAAAACAACACATTACACTGCACCTATCATACTACTATGGCTGACCCTGTAAAACAACACATTACACTGCACCTATCACACTACTATGGCTGACCCTGTAAAACAACACATTACACTGCACCTATCATACTACTATGGCTGACCCTGTAAAACAACACATTACACTGCACCTATCATACTACTATGGCTGACCCTGTAAAACAACACATTACACTGCACCTATCATACTACTATGGCTGACCCTGTAAAACAACACATTACACTGCACCTATCATACTACTATGGCTGACCCTGTAAAACAACACATTACACTTTTCACTGCACCTAATCCAGTGTGTGTGTGACAATAAAATAAACACAGAACTATGCAAAATGTGTCCCTGCATCCTCCAAACACAAAACCAACGAATTAGTTTACCTGCATTCAGAACATGCTGTTCAGTACATGAAGATAATGTCCTAACCCCAATTACCATACTTCCTGAAACAGTTCCTCACACTCATTAGTCATCATGTTATCCTTTTGTGATAACATCAACAACATGATCTAAACAGATAAGGTATTACAGACCGTTCAGCAATGTGTCTGACTTTTATAATGTGATTTGTTGATAAATTATCAGTATTCCTGTAAATGCTCTTCCTTGCAATATAAATGGTAACAGAGAATCTTCTATCCTGTGGGAAGTGGAAGATGCAAAGTTACGATATACAGTATGTACTCTTAACAGCAGCTGAGCATAACATTGTAACATTGCATCATACTTGGAGTACACTGAATAACATAAAGAACTGTTACTATAACCAACTCATGAATTGACATAATATAAAGGCAACATAAAAACATATAAAGTCAAGCTATATTATAACCAGAAGTGTGCCCATTGTCTGCGGCTCTTTTGTTTGTCTTTGGATAATAGTTTCTATGCCTATTGCTTGTGCTTTGGAAGGGGGGTGGGGCGACATGGGATGACAAAACAACATTTTCGACAGTTCTTATTGCAATTAAAATCATAACCATGCGCCACCAAATTGATTACACTGCTGTTGTAAGTTCTTTTTTTTAGGGTATCAGGTAAAATGCATGTTGTGTCTAGAACTATGTCTAGTGTAGTAAGCAGTGGACTATGCTTACTCAGCTGCTACAATGTAATGCGCTTAGCTTGGATCAGATACATTGTTCCAAATCCATGACGTAATGTTACACTTTTTTCTTTGTCAATATATTGCATCCAATTATTTTGGGAAATGAACAAGTGTATGGAGTTTTAAGATGTTCGGGCTATGTCCGGGCTAGTACTACGTGCAACAAAGACCGTGGCTGGTGTTTTTCCGAGCGAAAATGACATTTGGGGGTCCCAGCCCCCCTCTTTAATTCCTTCCTTCTACCCCATCTGTACAGCCGCGTGTTACCAGGCAAGATAGAACGTCGATGACGTGCCCCTGCCTCTGATTGGCTGAAAAGTGAGAAATGGGCGTGCTCTCCTCCAGTCTGCAGAAGGGCTATTTAAACGGCTTTGTTGTTGCAGAATATCTGCAGAGCTGAGCAGCTGAGTAACGGGAAGCTACACGTAGAAACACAGTCGGCTCGGATTGACTGGGAAGCCTTTGTCCTCCAATCTCAGCAAAAAATAAATTCACTGACTTTAACTGGATTACAACTGAAAGAACATTTCCACGTTAGCAACATATCTTTGTAAGTATCATTACTGTCACTGGCTATCATGTCAATGTATTGTCTCGAGCGTCAACTTTAAACAGGGAATGAAACGATAACGCTAGCTAGCTAGCCAACTGACTTTTCTCGACTCGATCAACGTTTTCTAGAATAGATAACTAGTTATGTCAGTCACTGAATAGCTAGCTGTATTGTTAAGGTTGTCTGAGATGTAAGGTCTAGCTAGTTACTGTAGCTAGCTAGCTATTCTCTTCATTTCAAATTCAGTGTTCTTATCTTTGCCGTTGTTTCTCAACAGAACCTGATCTATGATCCCTGAGACTTGAAAGTTACAAGAAGTTGAACACTTGACCACTGGAAATCATGCCTGCACTTCCTACAACCATGATGGTCCCTGACATAGACTGCTCCAGCTCACCCCCTTCTCCGATGGACGCCACCGCCAGACGGTCGTCATGGGGGAAACTGGTGCAGAAGTTAACCGACTTCAGTGGAGCCGGCAACACCAGCCGTCACAGCATAGACTCCGACTCAGACAATGGCAGCAGGACTGACCTCTCAGACTCCGGTAAATATTTAACAATAGCTCGACCTAGCCTGGTCCCCGGATCTGTTTGTGCTGTCTTGTTGATGATGGGAGTTGGCAATACAGAAACATACAGATCTGGGACCATGCTACTATTGCTAGTTTGACAACTGTTGACAAGGTCGATCTATCTGATGTTCTGTATGACTAAAACCGTCCTCTATCTTCCAGGGTTTGACTTTCCCTCTATCTCCTCATCTGACGACTTCGGCAACGTGTTATACGATGATCTCCTCTCAATGGAGGAGACCCTTCTGAAAGAACTTGTGGACCTAATTGCCTGTAGTTTAAGGGAAGCCAAAGATGGTGCCCTGAGATGTTCCAAACTACTCATCCCTGAGAAGCTTCTAGAGCACATAGGCCAAGAGCTTCTCCACCTGGCAGCCAGCGAGCCCTGCGGCCTGAGGGGGGCTCTCATAGACCTCTGTGTGGAACAGGGGGAGGTGTGCCAGAGTATGGAACAGATCGCTGTGGACCCATACCTCGTCCCTACCTTCCAGCTCACACTGGTGCTGAGGCTCGATTCTGGAGGACTGTGGCCCAAAATCCAAGGGCTTTTCTCCACAAAGTCTCCATCCAGTCCCGTAAAGAGACAGGCGATTAGACTGAGCACGGGCTTCAGAGTGATCAAGAAGAAACTGTACAGCTCTGAAGAGTTGCTCATCGAAGAGTGCTGAAAGAAACCAAAGAGACTTTCTTTAGATATTTTTCCAATAAACCTTGTTGTACCAAGTGTCCTACCTACAACGCTCATCAGAGCCCTAGTAATCAACATTTGGGATTCTAGTCAAATGTACGATTTTCTAGGACATTTTCTTAACTGTTAAGATTACATTGCTATGTACATTTACATTATTTGCGGATTGGTGTCCCAGTGTAGGGGAGCCACAGTAAATGGTACGTGACAAGTTTATAAGCGAACACCAATTGTGCTTAAGATAATGGAGCGGGGAGCCCACAGTAAATGGTACGTGACTAGTTTATTGTGCTTAAGAGAATGGAGCTAACTCAAACACTGAAAATGAAGTTTCTGGCACTTTTGCAAATTGTAAACCACTAATATCCATTTTATAAAAGATGGGTGGTTTGGTTTTCCATTTTATTGCTAAAAATGTTTACCTGTTTCTATTGAAACCAGACTATGGCAGCTAGCTGTATGGTAATGTATGGGGCCATTTTGAAACTATTGTGGTTATATATATATATATATATTTTTTTTTTTCTTCATGGCAATTCGTTGTACACCATGGTAAGGGGACCAGATTGACATGTTTGGTAAGAGACCAACATTACTTACCAGCACTTGCTTCTCCGTCTGTAGCGTCCATTCTGTGAACCACAGGTCAGTTTACTTGATTCTTTATTTCCAGTTTAGACCGGTTTGTCCTCCTGCATACTCATCTGTGCATCATTTTATTTGATATTCAAATATCCACACTGTCTTGATACTTTTCATTTAAGGAACTTCAGATAATAAATTATTTTTTACAAAACTCATTGTCGTTGTTGCTTTGACCAAACCTTTCAGAATGTCTTATGAGTGGGTGTAGTGTATTGTGATACCTAGCGCTGAATGAAACTCCACTGTACCTCATTGAGTCAGTCACTATATGTTGTTGCACACTGCTGGCTGCGTTTCACACAGGCAGCAAAATTCAGATCCCCCCCCCACTGATTGGGCTTGACTTTTGACCAATTAGATCAGATCTTTGCCAATAATTGTGCAAAAAGATCCAAATTGGGCTGCCAGTGTATTGTGTAAAAGCAGCCAGAATGGGAAAGGCTTATAATCATTAGATTAATTGTAACACGATTAGTTCTGAAGGAACATGAAGCAACAAAGCTATAGATACTAGGGTTCTTTGCGACACAGGCACAGTTTTTTTCCATTCATTGCAGGGCCTTTGTCTGAGCTCCACCACTTGTTTTTCTGACTGGTTTTTCATGAGTCAGCGCCCTCTAGCGATACAGCAAGTAAACTACAGGTGTTTCCATAAACTGATAAATATATTGCAGTATCCCAAGCAATGGCCTCTGGATATGAGTACACCCTTGACATACAGATTTCCTTGGAAGACATCTGTTCTATTAGCTTTGTTCCGAACGGGGCAGTGAAGTTCTGAAACAAGCATATAAAGAAGACTGTAGCGTATCAGTGAGATAGTGCCAACTAAAACTGCCAACCAGCCCCAGGGTAGATGTTCATTATTATTATTATTATTACAGCAGTACTTCTAGTTCCCCACCACTGATTTGCTTGTGGTTTTAAATACATATTGTAATTTTGTCACGTAGCTACTAACGTCTTATGGAATGACGCAGTTCCTGAAAACGTGCACAACAGCACATCTCATCGAAAACGTGCACATCTTCGTGTCTTTGCTGCAGCTAGTCACTGTT
The DNA here is from genome assembly GCF_964263955.1 of Coregonus lavaretus. Lineage (NCBI taxonomy): Eukaryota > Metazoa > Chordata > Actinopteri > Salmoniformes > Salmonidae > Coregonus > Coregonus lavaretus. The sequence goes on along the minus strand of NW_028167175.1, from coordinate 1,334,788 downwards.
GTGCAAGCCAATTTTTTGATGAGTAATGCACCGATTTGTCTGGGCCCTTGTCCAACTCTCTCCTCCTCCCTCCTCCTCCCTCTCTCACACACACACACACACACACACACACACACACACACACACAGGGAGAAAGGAGGACAGATGGGGCACGTAGAATGTTTATTTTCCCTGTTTGAGTAAAAACATAATATGGACAACGTGTCATCGTGAGCAAGACCTACTTTATTAGATAGACGTTGTGTTCTAATGAAGAAGAAATCTTGAATAAAAACATTTTATATTTTTAGAATTTCAACAATAAATAAATTACTTTCTCAGTCACTGGTTCACTCATTTTAAATACATAGGTCTGCAAAAATCAAAATTGCTCAGTACATGCCTTGATAGGTGTATGTTTACCTTACTGGCTCTGATAGGAGAATATATAAATATAATCCCTGCATAGTAAAAATCATAATCTACATATAAAGTAAAATCAGGAAACTAACTGCCATCAGCTTCAATTGGTCTTCACCGTTCTTCAATGTTTTGACCATATTGAAATAAAATGAATATCTCAGTAGTATCAATCGCTAAAGGAGGACATCTATAATAAACCACTTCTGATCGGAGTATTTCCTGATTTTAAAACCGCCCTTACATAATCTGACTTGACATTCGTCCCAAATGGCACCCTATTCCCTATATGGTGCACTACTTTTGACCAGAGCCATATGGATCCTGGTAAAAATAGTGCACTATATAGGAAATAGGGTGCCATTTGGGAGGTACAGGGTAAAAGCAGGTATCCCTAACAGTCAGCTTAAAAACAGAGCAGTCACTTCATGACATCACCATGATCAACAAAGAGGGCATTCATTCTTCCTCAACAAGAGTTTAGGTAATTCTCCTCCTCTTCTTCGCCATAGAGGTCTCCAACTCAAGGAGAGAGTCTGTCTGATTTTTGGTGAGCAGTGAAGTCACAGTCCCGAATGTTGAAAAGCGTACATATTTACAGCCGATAAAATAGTTTTTGCGGATTTGGATAATTATCTGAAAGAGAGAGCAAAAACAATTCAGTTTCAACCCACAGATTAAAGATTGAATCATTATAATGAAGTTAAAAGCATTGCTCGTCCTAATATTTATATATTTCTTAATTCCATTCTTTTACTTTTCGATTTGTGTGTATTGTTGTGAATTGTTAGATACTACTGCACTGTTGGAGCTAGGAACACAAGCATTTCACTACACCCGCAATAACATCTGCTCAATATGTGTGTGTGACCAATAACATTTGATAATAGTAAAAAAAAGGCCAGCTCAGATTTTTACAAAGAGACATCGTGTGGCAACATGTGCACTCTGTTTTTTCTAAGAGTTCAGTGGGACTTCGTAACATACATAGTTCAGTAGGACTTCATAACTTACATACAGTGCATTTGGAAAGTATTCAGACCCCTTGACTTTTTCCACATTTTGTTACATTACAGCCTTATTCTAAAATTGTATTTTTCCCCCCCATCAATCTACACACAATACCCCATAATGACAAAGCAAAAACAGGTTTTTAGAAATGTTTGCCAATTTATTAAAATAAAAAATTGAAATATCACATTTACATAAGTATTCAGACCCTTTACTCAGTACTTTGTTGAAGCACCTTTGGCAGCGATTACAGCCTTGATTCTTCTTGGGTATGACACTACAAGCTTGGCACACCTGTATTTGGAGAGTTTCTCCCCATTCTTCTCTGCAGATCCTCTCAAGCTCTGTCAGGTTGGATGGGGAGCGTCGCTGCACAGCTATTTTCAGGTCTCTCCAGAGATGTTAGATCGGGTTCAAGTCCGGGCTCTGGCTGGGCCTCTGAAGGACATTCAGAGACTTGTCCCGAAGCCACTCCTGCGTTGTCTTGGCTTTGTGCTTAGGGTCATTGTCCTGTTGGAAGGTGAACTCTGGAGCTCTGTCAGTGACCGTCAGGTTCTTGGTCACCTCCCTGACCAAGGCCCTTCTCCCCCCGATTGCTCAGTTTGGCCGGGCGGCCACCTATAGGAAGAGTCTTGGTGGTTCCAAACTTCTTCCATTTCAGAATGATGGAGGCCACTGTGTCCTTGGGGACCTTCAAATGCTGCAGGAATCTTTTGGTACCCTTCCCCAGATTCCTTCGACCTCATGGCTTGGGTTTTGCTCTGACATGCACTGTCAACTGTGGAACCTTCTATAGACAGGTGTGGGCCTTTCCAAATCATGTCCAATCAATTTAATGTACCACAGGTGGACTCCAATCAAGTTGTAGAAACATCTCAAGGATGATCGATGGAAACAGGATGCATTCTGAGCTCAATTTCGAGTCTCATAGCAAACATTTCTAAAAACCTGTTTTCTCTTTGTCATTATTGGGTATTGTGTGAAGATTGATGAGGAAAAACATTAAATGTAATCCATTTTAGAATAAGGCTGTAACGTAACATGTGGAAAACGTCAAAGGGTCTGAATACTTTCCGAATGCACTGTAGTTCAGTAGGACTTCATAACTTGCATAAACCAATAGGTACACTACAACAATGGAGCCCTATATGGAGACAGAGACTGTGCCTGACTGAGTCCCAAATGGCACCCTATTCCCTACACAGTGCACTGCAGGCCCTGGTCAAAAGTAGTGCACTATATAGGGAATAGGGTGCCATTTGGGTTGCAGCAGTTTTAGTGTTGAGCTCTTACCTATCAGTGTGGCGATCAGCAGCCTTCCTTTATTTAACCTCCTAAGGAAACAGAGATGTCAGACAGCCTGGAGCAGCTCGGTGTCCCCATCTTCTGAGCCCTCTGGTACAACTCATTGTCTCCAAAATACCGAGCTCGATACAGCAGGCCCTCCTCTGGAACACAACAACAAAAGTACAATGGCTCAGTCCCAACACTCCATTCTTTTCCAGAAGTGTGCACTCCCTGTCGTGGATTTAAAAGCACGTGATTGTCGTAAGCATTGGCTGGAGTGAGTTTCCACTGTTGTTAAATCCATGCAAGAAAGTGTGCAAGTGTACACTTTGGGAGAAGGGAGCAGAATTGTGACGTAGCCTAAGGCAAACAGAATGGCTTTTCCCTGTAGAGCAGACAGACTGGGCCTACTTGGGCGTGGCTGTACATTACAATACAAGTTAAATAAGATAAACAGGAAGTACAAGAGAAAGGCCAAAAATAGTTTATCCCAGCCTTTGCATTTTGCCCAGACAACCAATCATCTGAATGATAATGTGTTGTAATGTGAAACTGCTATGTGCCTTCACCTGCCATGTGAAACGGTGGTGGCTGGCACTTTAAATAGGAGGACGGGCTCATAGTAATGTCTGGAACAGAATAAATGGAATGGTACCATTCCTAGGGCCCTAGACAATCCGCAATGTGGAGAATGAGGACGGAATCACGGAATCCTGGCATTAAAAATGGAATTCAACAATATTCAAAAAATGTATTGAACTTATTAGTAGGGAAATCAACCAAATTCATTGAAAATGAAGTTTATCATGAGACCTGAACAAAATGCATCAGTAATTCGTATTTCCTGCAACTCTCCGAAGAGGCAACAAGAATTCCCTGTCTGTGTATGTGTGGTGCTGGCATCTACCACTTTATGTAGCCGTTAGCATTGATGCTAATGAAAAATCTTCTGGATATGGAAAGGCTTTCCCAAAAACCTTCTCAATGAAACGTTAACTACATAGTAGGCTATGCTAACCTGGCAGAACGATACAGTGATTATTGTGGGTAATTGTTTGGTAAACTCTACCATCACGTGGGCTACAAAAACACCTCGAAACAGCCTCTTGCTAGGTGTACACTGGAATAAAATGGTAACTACCCCCAAAAACTCCTAATTTATCAGTTTTCCCAGAACCTCAAAAGTGGTCTCCTGGTGTGGTTTAAGTGATGTAGTGGACTTAGAACATTTAGTTGTTTTTATCTATTTTAAAAAGTGTGATTTTGAGAGCGAAACCCTAAAAAAACTGGGGGGAAATGGAATCCTGGAAAAACAAAATGGAGAAAATTGAATTTGATAAAAAACTGAATCATGCAAAAACAAATACCTAATTTTATAGGGCCCTTACATTCCATTCCAGACATTATTATGAGCCGTCCTCCCCTCAACAGCCTCCTCTGCATGTGAAGTAGTGCTATTTCTTTGCAGAGGATATCACTTTCTGGTACTGTGTTATCAATCTTACGTAATAGCAAACAGTCGGTCTGTTTGAAACAGCCAGACAAACAGAACACAACCGGTTTAGGTAGGATCAGAAAACCTGAAGCCTCCAAACTAAATCATTAAAACACTCCTCCAGTATACATCCATTTTAAAAGTAGCCAGCCACTTGGAATTGACTAATGTGGAGAATATTGATGAATCAATAGAACAACTTCATCATCCAAAGACAAACAAAGGTCAACGAAGAAGAGCTTCTTTGAAAGTGAACCTACTTCTGCTTCCCAGCAGTTGGAGTTATGAGTATGATGCCGGCAACGTCAGGGTTGTGGGTTCGATTCCCACATGGGCCACATACTGAATAGGTGTCACTGTCAATGCTGACAGTTCTGTAAGCGTTTTTTGGATGGGAGTGTCTGCTAAATCACCATGTTATTCTCATATTATTAATTGAACCTACTCTGTTGTTTCTCCTTCCAGCAGTTGTTTCTGAGGTTGGAGATGTAATCATCCTCCACACTCCTCTCCACAGTCTTCAGATTCAGTCCGTTGTACTCCCTGGAGAAGTGGTCTCCCACATAGTACGGCACCCTCAAGGTCTCTGTGTACCTCTTGTGTGTGTGACCAACCGACCTGAATTTGATGGATGGAGAGAGAGAAAGAAAAGAAAGGAGAGAGAACAGGAAGGAGAGAGAACAGGAAGGAGAGAGAACAGTGAGTGAAGCAGCTTCACATGATCAAACCCACCAACACCAATCCCTTTATCGTGGGACATGACAGTGGACTACTCTCTGGAACAATCACTATAGTCTCCCACACTACCGTAACAGTGGTGATAACACTCAGAGGAGTAGGGTAATGGTGGTGATAACACTCAGAGGAGTAGGGTAATGGTGTGATAACACTCAGAGGAGTAGGGTAATGGTGTGATAACACTCAGAGGAGTAGGGTAATGGTGTGATAACAGACAGACAGACAGAGGAGTAGGGTAATGGGGTGATAACAGACAGACAGACAGAGGAGTAGGGTAATGGTGTGATAACAGACAGACAGACAGAGGAGTAGGGTAATGGTGTGATAACAGACAGACAGACAGAGGAGTAGGGTAATGGGGTGATAACAGACAGACAGAGGAGTAGGGTAATGGTGGTGATCAGACAGACAGACAGAGGAGTAGGGTAATGGTGGTGATAATAGACAGACAGAGGAGTAGGGTAATGGTGGTGATAATAGACAGACAGACAGAGGAGTAGGGTAATGGTGGTGATAACAGACAGACAGAGGAGTAGGGTAATGGTGGTGATAACAGACAGACAGAGGAGTAGGGTAATGGTGGTGATAACAGACAGACAGAGGAGTAGGGTAATGGTGGTGATAACAGACAGAGGAGTAGGGTAATGGTGGTGATAACAGACAGACAGAGGAGTAGGGTAATGGTGGTGATAACAGACAGACAGAGGAGTAGGGTAATGGTGGTGATAACAGACAGACAGAGGAGTAGGGTAATGGTGGTGATAACAGACAGACAGAGGAGTAGGGTAATGGTGGTGATAACAGACAGACAGAGGAGTAGGGTAATGGTGGTGATAACAGACAGACAGAGGAATAGGGTAATGGTGTTGATAACAGACAGACAGAGGAGTAGGGTAATGGTGGTGATAAGACAGACAGACAGAGGAGTAGGGTAATGGTGGTGATAAGACAGACAGACAGAGGAGTAGGGTAATGGTGGTGATAACAGACAGACAGAGGAGTAGGGTAATGGTGGTGATAACAGACAGACAGAGGAGTAGGGTAATGGTGTTGATAACAGACAGACAGAGGAGTAGGGTAATGGTGGTGATAACAGACAGACAGAGGAGTAGGGTAATGGTGGTGATAACAGACAGACAGAGGAGTAGGGTAATGGTGGTGATAACAGACAGACAGAGGAGTAGGGTAATGGTGGTGATAACACTCAGAGGAGTAGGGTAATGGTGGTGATAACAGACAGACAGAGGAGTAGGGTAATGGTGGTGATAACAGACAGACAGAGGAGTAGGGTAATGGTGGTGATAACAGACAGACAGAGGAGTAGGGTAATGGTGGTGATAACAGACAGACAGAGGAGTAGGGTAATGGTGGTGATAACAGACAGACAGAGGAGTAGGGTAATGGTGGTGATAACACTCAGAGGAGTAGGGTAATGGTGGTGATAACAGACAGACAGAGGAGTAGGGTAATGGTGGTGATAACACTCAGAGGAGTAGGGTAATGGTGGTGATAACAGACAGACAGATGAGTAGGGTAATGGTGGTGATAACACTCAGAGAGGTAGGGTAATGGTGATGATAACAGACAGACAGAGGAGTAGGGTAATGGTGGTGATAACACTCAGAGGAGTAGGGTAATGGTGATGATAACAGACAGAGGAGTAGGGTAATGGTGGTGATAACAGACAGACAGAGGAGTAGGGTAATGGTGGTGATAACAGACAGAGGAGTAGGGTAATGGTGGTGATATCAGACAGACAGAGGAGTAGGGTAATGGTGGTGATAACAGACAGACAGAGGAGTAGGGTAATGGTGGTGATAACAGACAGACAGACAGAGGAGTAGGGTAATGGTGGTGATAATAGACAGACAGACAGACAGAGGAGTAGGGTAATGGTGGTGATAACAGACAGACAGAGGAGTAGGGTAATGGTGGTGATAACAGACAGACAGAGGAGTAGGGTAATGGTGTTGATAACAGACAGACAGAGGAGTAGGGTAATGGTGGTGATATCAGACAGACAGAGGAGTAGGGTAATGGTGGTGATAACAGACAGACAGAGGAGTAGGGTAATGGTGGTGATAACAGACAGACAGAGGAGTAGGGTAATGGTGTTGATAACAGACAGAGGAGTAGGGTAATGGTGTTGATAACAGACAGACAGAGGAGTAGGGTAATGGTGTTGATAACAGACAGAGGAGTAGGGTAATGGTGTTGATAACAGACAGACAGAGGAGTAGGGTAATGGTGTTGATAACAGACAGAGGAGTAGGGTAATGGTGTTGATAACAGACAGACAGAGGAGTAGGGTAATGGTGTTGATAACAGACAGACAGAAGAGTAGGGTAATGGTGGTGATAACAGACAGACAGAGGAGTAGGGTAATGGTGGTGATAACAGACAGACAGAGGAGTAGGGTAATGGTGTTGATAACAGACAGACAGAGGAGTAGGGTAATGGTGATGATAACAGACAGACAGAGGAGTAGGGTAATGGTGGTGATAACAGACAGACAGAGGAGTAGGGTAATGGTGATGATAACAGACAGACAGAGGAGTAGGGTAATGGTGGTGATAACAGACAGACAGAGGAGTAGGGTAATGGTGATGATAACAGACAGACAGAGGAGTAGGGTAATGGTGATGATAACAGACAGACAGAAGTAGAGGGCTCTGTGTTCCTGCCTGCCTGCCAGCCAGCCGACCACCTGCGGTGTCTCTATGAGGATTCAGAGATAAGAGGCCAGACATCTAGTAACCAATACCGTGACTAGAGGGATAGAGAAAGGTTTTCTGAGGGAGCAGTAACACGCTCAGTAAAATATATATTTTGAGTTATAACAAGACGGTATTATCAAGGAAGATAAGATTTTGAGTTACAGTGAGGGAAAAAAGTATTTGATCCCCTGCTGATTTTCTACGTTTGCCCACTGACAAAGACATGATCAGTCTATAATTTTAATGGTAGGTTTATTTGAACAGTGAGAGACAGAATAACAACAACAAAATCCAGAAAAACGCATGTCAAAAATGTTATAAATTGATTTGCATTTCAATGAGGGAAATAAGTATTTGACCCCCTCTCAATCAGAAAGATTTCTGGCTCCCAGGTGTCTTTTATACAGGTAACGAGCTGAGATTAGGAGCACACTCTTAAAGGGAGTGCTCCTAATCTCAGCTTGTTACCTGTATAAAAGACACCTGTCCACAGAAGCAATCAATCAATCAGATTCCAAACTCTCCACCATGGCCAAGACCAAAGAGCTCTCCAAGGATGTCAGGGACAAGATTGTAGACCTACACAAGGCTGGAATGGGCTACAAGACCATTGCCAAGTAGCTTGGTGAGAAGGTGACAACAGTTGGTGCGATTATTCGCAAATGGAAGAAACACAAAATAACTGTCAATCTCCCTCGGCCTGGGGCTCCATGCAAGATCTCACCTCGTGGAGTTGCAAGGATCATGAGAACGGTGAGGAATCAGCCCAGAACTACACGGGAGGATCTTGTCAATGATTTCAAGGCAGCTGGGACCATAGTCACCAAGAAAACAATTGGTAACACAGTACGCCGTGAAGGACTGAAATCCTGCAGCGCCTGCAAGGTCCCACTGCTCAAGAAAGCACATATACAGGCCCGTCTGAAGTTTGCCATTGAACATCTGAATGATTCAGAGGAGAACTGGGTGAAAGTGTTGTGGTCAGATGAGACCAAAATCGAGCTCTTTGGCATCAACTCAACTCGCCGTGTTTGGAGGAGGAGGAATGCTGCCTATGACCCCAAGAACACCATCCCCACCGTCAAACATGGAGGTGGAAACATTATGCTTTGGGGGTGTTTTTCTGCTAAGTGGACAGGACAACTTCACCGCATCAAAGGGACGATGGACGGGGCCATGTACCGTCAAATCTTGGGTGAGAACCTCCTTCCCTCAGCCAGGGCATTGAAAATGGGTCGTGGATGGGTTTTCCAGCATGACAATGACCCAAAACACACGGCCAAGGCAACAAAGGAGTGTCTCAAGAAGAAGCACATGAAGGTCCTGGAGTGGCCTAGCCAGTCTCCAGACCTTAATCCCATAGAAAATCTGTGGAGGGAGCTGAAGGTTAGAGTTGCCAAACGTCAGCCTCGAAACCTTTAATGACTTGGAGAAGATCTGCAAAGAGGAGTGGAACAAAATCCCTCCTGAGATGTGTGCAAACCTGGTGGCCAACTACAAGAAACGTCTGACCTCTGTGATTGTCAACAAGGGTTTTGCCACCAAGTACTAAGTCATGTTTTGCAGAGGGGTCAAATACTTATTTCCCTCATTAAAATGCAAATCAATTTATAACATTTTTGACAACCATTTTTCTGGATTTCTTTGTTGTCATTCTGTCTCTCACTGTTCAAATAAACCTAACATTAAAATTATAGACTGATCATGTCTTTGTCAGTGGGCAAACGTACAAAATCAACAGGGGATCAAATACTTTTTCCCCCTCACTGTATAACAAGACGGTATTATCAAGAAAGCAAAAACACACATCAAGCCACATACGATATTGTAGAAGGTTAAAATGAAACGAGAAAATGTTGCTATTCCTGGCTATGGTGACTTGAAAACTGATAGCCTGCTCTTTAGCAGTAGAACAAGATTAGGATGGTAGGTGTAGAGAGGGCCAGATTAATACAGGGGTTTACAGTGCTTCATGTAGAACAGTCTGGAAGGCTGCAGTTTGGGCAGCATGCGTATCAACTATAGGCTGCAGCTATGGCCACAAGGCAACAAGACATAATCCATAGAAGGGCTTTGGAACCTATAGCCCTGACAATTTGACTGTTAAACTCATGGGTACACTAGCAATGGCTGCTAGTCCTGACTTGAATGGGGACTGCCATCTATAGATTATATTTCTATGGTTGGCTAATATTATGGGGGGGGGGGGGGGGGGCTATGAAAAAACAAATGATTTCTTAATCCGGCCCTGGGCCTAGGCATTATTTACAATCTGTTCTAGGTCGAACCCATCAGCCAATACTGGATTGGCAAACCAAATGTCACAACCATCATCACGTCTTAACCATGGACCAAATGTCACAACCATGTCTTAACCATGGACCAACCATCACGTCTTAACCATGGACCAACCATCATCATGTCTTAACCATGGACCAAATGTCCCAACCATCATCATGTCTTAATATGGACCAAATGTCCCAACCATCATCATATCTTAACATGGACCTAATGTCCCAACCATCATCATGTCTTAACCATGGACCTAATGTCCCAACCATCATCATGCCTTAACTATGGACCTAATGTCCCAACCATCATCATGTCTTAACCATGGACCTAATGTCCCAACCATCATCATGTCTTAACCATGGACCTAATGTCCCAACCATCATCATGTCTTAACCATGGACCTAATGTCCCAACCATCATCATATCTTAACATGGACCTAATGTCCCAACCATCATCATGTCTTAACCATGGACCTAATGTCCCAACCATCATCATGTCTTAACCATGGACCTAATGTCCCAACCATCATCATATCTTAACCATGGACCTAATGTCCCAACCATCATCATATCTTAACATGGACCTAATGTCCCAACCATCATCATGTCTTAACCATGGACCTAATGTCCCAACCATCATCATGTCTTAACCATGGACCTAATGTCCCAACCATCATCATATCTTAACCATGGACCTAATGTCCCAACCATCATCATATCTTAACATGGACCTAATGTCCCAACCATTAGGCTTGGGCTGTATCCAGATTTTCATATTGTCATACAATCCTTTTCTCATCTGGGGGTTTACGTATTACCGGCATAGCACACAAGGGGGCGCTAAATATGCAAGAAAAGCCCATTGGGCCTTAATTAGCATAAATTAGCACAAACTAATAGCGAAATCACATAGACACTGTTAGCTAAATGCTAACGAGCAAAGACAGACAAATCCAGCTCATAAAGTTATACAAGCATAGATAGTAGCTACCGAATGTCATTTTCGGAGAGTGGGACCATTTACAAGTGAAAGTGAACGAGAGAAATTGTGCAAATGAACAAAGTTGTGATGCATGCTTTTCTGAAGGAAGAACAACATGTGAACACGGAGCAGAGGGGAGAAGAACAGAGGAGGAAAGAAACGCTAGTAGGAAGCACAGGGACAAAATGGCCACGGTACAGAACTCATCCAGAGCTCTCTGACTTCTGGCAGAAAGCCATTATAAGATATCTGATGACAAACATTTAGTAGTGAATTGCGCACAAGTGTAACTTCATCACCTCATGTGCTGCACAACAGAGACTTGCCGATAGTATAGAACGCTATGGACTCACCAGCTCCGACTTTCTCTCATTGTGCTATTTACAAACAAACATGTGACTGGCTCAACTGTTCTGGGGAACTACTGTAAGCTTCATAATGTCAAATAATGTGACAGGTGAAATGAAGAACGCAATCTGCTTTATCCCCCAATGCATTGCACAAGTTGACTGCAGGTATTAACTTAATAAGTAGCTACAAATATTCACATTTATTGAAAAATTACAAATAAATAGTTGACGGTATTGAAAAACCATCCTGTAGCTTTTTCAAATACCCTGGTATACCGCCCAAGCCTACCAACCATCATCATGTCTTAACCATGGACCAACCATCATCATGTCTTAACCATGAACCAACCCTCATCAGGTCTTAACCATGAACCGACCCTCATCAGGTCTTAACCATGAACCGACCCTCATCAGGTCTTAACCATGGACCGACCCTCATCAGGTCTTAACCATGGACCAACCCTCATCATGTCTTAACCATGGACCAACCCTCATCATGTCTTAACCATGGACCAACCCTCATCATGTCTTAACCATGGACCAACCCTCATCATGTCTTAACCATAGACCAACCATCATCAGGTCTTAACCATAGACCGACCATCATCAGGTCTTAACCATGGACCGACCCTCATCAGGTCTTAAGCATGGACCGACCCTCATCAGGTCTTAACCATGGACCGACCCTCATCAGGTCTTAACCATGGACCGACCCTCATCAGGTCTTAACCATGGACCGACCCTCATCAGGTCTTAACCATGGACCGACCCTCATCAGGTCTTAACCATGGACCGACCCTCATCAGGTCTTAACCATGGACCGACCCTCATCAGGTCTTAACCATGGACCGACCCTCATCAGGTCTTAACCATGGACCGACCCTCATCAGGTCTTAACCATGGACCGACCCTCATCAGGTCTTAACCATGGACCGACCCTCATCAGGTCTTAACCATGGACCGACCCTCATCAGGTCTTAACCATGGACCAAAGACCCCTTATGACTACTTTCCCCTAAAGTCAATCTATGACCTGTACCCTCCCTAAAGACTACCAGGATGCGTCCCAAATGGCACCCTATTCCCTATTTAGTGTACTACTTTTGACCAGGGCCAATAGGGAATAGTGCACTATATAGGGAATAGGGAGCCATTTGGGACACAGTAGATGACCATCTCTCCACCTCAGTCAAACTAATGCAGCTAGCAACACAAAGAAACTGCTGAAAACCAGATTTCCAAACAATTTCCAGAAATAATCATTACTAGAGGATTACCAAATTGTGAAATACTTTGTCATAGCAGGATAAGTGTGCAATTGGGGAATAATCCGTCCCATCAAAGGCAGTTCAGCATTTTGTAATACAAGGAAAGAAGAACCATAAAATGATTGCATTATTTGGGGGGAAGGTGCTTCATAATATATCATAGTCAAATATATGACTATATGAGTTTAAGACAGCACAACTAGGGTTGCAAAATTTCAGTAACTTTTCCAAATATCAAGAAATTCCAAATTTTTCCAGAAATCCTGGTTGGAACATTCCCAGAATCAGGAGAGCAGAAGCATAGGACCTGGCTTCTCCACGAGGTTATGATCCAGGTGTGGGGGGGTCAGGGGTCAGACTCACGGCCTGAAGCTGAGGCTGTAGGGGGCAGTGGAGACCATCATCTGACTGAGAGCTGACACAACCACCAGGATGACGATGGGCAGCAGCTGGACGAAGAGCGCAAAGCCTCCCTGCAAATCACAAAAACACACAGGTTTGTTAGACACAACAATAACAAACTGATCGGGTAGACTATACAGGTTTGTGTGAGTTAACTGATAACACTGATATATATATATATAGATATATATATATATATATATATATATATACACAAAAGTATGTGGACATCCCATCAAATTAGTGGATTCGGCTATTTCAGCCACACCCGTTGCTGACAGGTGTATAAAACCGAGCATGGCATTACTGAAGAGCTCAGTGACTTTCAACGTGGCACCGTCATAGGATGCCACCTTTCCAACAAGTCAGTTCGTCAAATTTCTAACCTGCTAGAGCTGCCCCGGTCAACTGTAAGTGCTGTTATTGTGAAGTGGAAATGTCTAGGAGCAACAACGGCTCAGCCGCAAAGTGGTAGACCACACAAGCTCACAGAACGGGACCACTGGGTGATGAATCGTCTGTCCTCGGTTGCAACACTCACTACCGTGTTCCAAACTGCCTCTGGAAGAAACGTCAGCACAATAACTGTTCGTCGGGAGCTTCATGAAATGGGTTTCCATGGCCAAGCTGCCGCACACAAGCCTAAGATCACCATGGGCAATGCCAAGCGTCAGCAGGAGTGGTGTAAAACTCGCCGCCATTGGACTCTGGAGAAGTGGAAACGCGTTCTCTGGAGTGAGGAATCACGCTTCACCATCTGGCAGTCCGATGGACTAATCTGGTTTTGGTAGATGCCAGGATAACGCTACCTGCCCCAATGCATAATGCCAACTGTAAAGTTTGGTGGAGGAGGAATAATGGTCTGGGGCTGTTTTTCATGGTTCGGGCTAGGCCCCTTAGTTCAAGTGAAGGGAAATCCTAACGCTACAGCATACAATGACATTCTAGACGATTCTGTGCTTCCGACTTGTGGCAACAGTTTGGGGAAGGCCCTTTCCTGTTTCAGCATGACAATGCCCCTGTGCACAAAGCGAGATCCATACAGAAATGGTTTGTCAAGATCGGTGTGGAAGAACTTGACTGGCCTGCAGAGCCCTGACCTCAACCCCATCGAACACCTTTGGGATTAATTGGAACGCCGACTGCGAGCCAGGCCTAATCACCCAACATCAGTGCCCAACCTCACTAATACTCTTGTGGCTGAATGGAAGCATTTCCCCGCAGCAATGTTCCAACATCTAGTGGAAAGCCTTCCCAGAAGAGTAGAGGCTGTTTTAGCAGCAAAAGGGGGACCAACTCCATATTAATGCCCATGATTTTGGAATGAGATGTTCGATGAGCAGGTGTCCACATACTTCTGGTCATGTTGGTTAACAATACAGTCCCTCCCAAGTAAGCCATTCTCAGTTTTAAGCGCAAAAACGACTCAAGGTCTCCCCCTGCTGTACAGCAGGCCAAAGTACATTAGAAAATAATTAAGAAAATGCCCATGCAGCACATTGGATAATTAATTAGTTTTGACTGACTCCCTGAAGATCATGGTAGCTAAATTGATCTACTTAATGACCTGAACTGCAAAATGTGCAATGAAGAAACATCCCTGGCGTACCTCTCTCTGTTGTCCCTGCTGTCCTGCTGGCCTCTGATTCCGCCCATTTCTGTATACATGAACGTTGCCTTGAGAAGCAAAACAGACAACCAATAGATAGAGCATTAGCAGTGGAGTTGTCAGTATTTAGCAGTACAATGATACACATTGATGAAGTAAAAGAGATGTAGATGCAATGGTTTCTAATGACTGTGTGTGTGTGTGTCACTCACTTGCTGGAAAACCCCCTCCGAAGAACATATTGAAGAGGTCCTCTGGTGAAATATCAGCCTGGAAGTCTCCGTTGGTCTGGCCCTGTCTTGACGGATGTCTCTTCTCCTCACCACACTGGTCATACTGTCTCCTCTTGTCAGCATTACTCAGGCAGGCATAAGCATTTCCAATAGCTGGGGGAAAACAAACACCTTTTTTTGTACCTTCAAATGACATTAAATGATATACAATTAATTGGAGCGGTTTCCCAGAGACAGATTAAGCCTAATCCTGGACCAGAAAGCATTCTCCATTGGGATTCTCCATTGAACACGCTTTTTAGTCCAGGATTAGGCTACATCTGTGTCTGGGAAACCGGCCCCTTGACTCTTAAGAAATCGTTATCACGTTCAAATAGGCATAAGAAAATATGTATGGTTTCTGTTTACCTTTAAATGCCTCAGTCGCACCCGGTGCATGGTTTTTGTCGGGATGGAATTTCAAAGCTAATTTTCTATATGACTTTTTAAGATCATCTTCAGATGCATCTTTTTTCACTCCAAGAATCTCATAGTAGTCTTTACACTGTTTTATTCTGCAAATAAAGATTTCATCTATAAGACAGAACCATCGAAAACAGTAAATTGTTTCAGGAACATAAGGATATTTTCAAGTCATGGCAAATGTTCTGACAGGGAAGATTAATTGTGGAAAGTGGGAGTTAGACAGATGTTTGATGTTAATGTTTTATAAGCTTTGAAACAGTTTCAATATAACATGCCATTTAGCAGACGCTTTTATCAACAACAACAATTAAGGCAGCCTCCCCGTGTTAAATGCGGAAGACACATTTTGGTTGAATGTACACAGTTGTGCAACTGACTAAGTATCCTTTTCCTTCCAATTACATTTTATATGATAATAATTGCAGTGATACTAAAATCGACGCATCCTACTTCTTGACAGCGTCCAGCTGGTCTGAGGTGTAGGATTTGGCTGTCTGGGAGGCTTTCTCTCCTTGGTCCTCCTCCCCAGGTCTTCGCTGCCTTGGTCCAGTGCCATCACTGGTTCGTGACTGGTTGCCATGACCAGGGGTAAAACCATTTTTTGCAATCAAGTCCAGCAGTGCTGGAAATACAGATAGAGTAACATTTAGAGCAACATTAGAGTATAGTAGTTTCCCCCAGAAACGTCCCCACTGAGCAGGCTCATCGGGGCAAATCTCTGATGACATCTCCCTCTTGTGCAGTCAGAAGCACCTGGAGTGAGTTATTCTGAGTAATAGCGTCAAAGACCGTTAGCTATGTAGCTACACAGTTTGTATTTAGCTAGCAACATGAGATTGGGTGCAACTGAATGCCTACATAGCTAACGTTAGGTAGCTCGCTCGCTAGCTAGCTAATTTAACTAGCAGCATCCAATGAATTCAATGGACTGTGTCTACTTCAACTACTTCCAAATACAACAGTGACAATGCAAAATTGAGCCAGATTAACTGTTTTATATGAAAAATCGACGATAATTAGCTAGCTAGCAGTGAGATGGGTAACGTATTTTTTGCAACTATAGCGGGCCCTCAATTTCCCAAGATAAGATAGCCTGGATGCTAGCTGCCATTCATGTCGCTTCTCAAGCGGCGGTCTTTACCTCTCGCCTTATCCGTCGGAAAAAGTTTCTGTGCCTTTTCTAGAAATCTGACGGCCTTCTCTGCTTGATTGTTTGTTAATGCAGCAGTTGCGATGTCAATGCAACGCTCTGCTTCGTCTCTATTTACTTCCATTGCGGAACGCAGCTTGAGGTAAATAAAAAAAACAATGCTAATAGCCGTCTACGGCGCTTTCTAATGACGTCACGTTTAAAGTCTGGAAGAAGTGGTGGGGTCATGCTGGTGTTGCCCACTAGATAGAGCCAAACCTTCCATAACAAAGCCATCACCTACAGAGAGATGAACCTGGAGAAGAGTCCACTAAGCAAGCTGGTCCTGGGGCTCTGTTCACAAACACAAACAGAGCCCACAGAGCCCCAGGACAGCAACACAATTAGACTCAACCAAATCATGAGAAAACAAAAATATAATTACTTGTCACATTGGAAAGAATTAACAAAAAAACAGAGCAAACAAGAATGCTATTTGGCCCTAAACAGAGAGTACACAGTGGCAGAATACCTGACCACTGTGACTGACCCAAAATTAAGGAAAGTTTTGACTATGTACAGACTCAGTGAGCATAGCCTTGCTATTGAGAAAGGCCGCCGTAGGCAGACCTGGCTCTCAAGAGAAGACAGGCTATGTGTACACTGCCCACAAAATGAGGAAACTGAGCTGCACCTCCTAACCTCCTGCCAAATGTATAACCATATTAGTGACACATATCTCCCTCAGATTACACAGACCCACAAAGAGTTCGAAAACCAATCCAATTTTGATAAACACCCATATCTATTGGGTGAAATACCACAGTGTGCCATCACAGCAGCAAGATCTGTGACCTGTTGCCACAAGAAAATGGCAACCAGTGAAGAACAAACACCATTGTAAACACAACCCATATTTATGTATTATTTATTTTTCCTTTTGTACTTTAACTATTTGCACATTGTTACAACACTGTATATAGACATAATATGACATTTGAAATGTCTCTATTCTTTTGGAACGTTTGTGAGTGTAATGTTTACTGTTCATTGTTTATTTCCCTTTTATTTATTATCTACTTCACTTGCTTTGGCAATGTTAACATATGTTTCCCATGACAATAAAGCCCTTTGAATTGAATTGAATAGCGCTTATGGGGCCCCATGATGGAGCCAGATGATGTTTTGAGTGGAATCAAATCAAATCGAAGTTTATTGGTCGCGTACACAGTTTTATCGCAGGTCCAGCGAAATGCTTCTGTACCTAGTTCCAACAGTGCAGCAATATCTAGCGATACAAATAACACATCATCCAAAAGTACATAAATAAAGAATAAAGAACAAGATATTAAGACATCAGAACAAGCCAAAGGTGGCACCACGTGTTCAAAAGTGTTGTGGCAAAATTCTTATGTGTCTTTCTGGGGCCTGTAGTTTTTCCTGATCTCATGACCTGGTCTCTCTGCTATCTCCTGTAGTCCACGATCAGCTCCTTCGTTTTGTAGATGTCGAGGGCGAGATTAGCACACTGACCTGTATCTGACCTGAGACAGCACACTGACCTGTATCTTTGTCCAGGGATTCGAACCGGCATCCCTTATTATTACCTTAATAAAATAATAAGGGGTTGCCGGATCGAATCCCGGGTCCAATGAGAAAAGTCTGGTGGGATAGCTAACAGAGACTTGTTATGAAATCCTAGATACCGTTGCCTAACGTTGTGCTGAAACAGGTAGGGATCATCTACCTTAACTTGTCCAATAAGAAACGTGTTTTCCTTTTTCGTTAAAAAAGGTTTTGAAACAGTGCACACTGATGAATACACGACCCAGTTCTACCCAGTTCACTTACCCTCATCTTTGAAGTGTTGACTGTGCTTTGGCTTATTATCAGTTCTGTTATTATTGGTATTATTATATCATATTTACAACTTTACTTATAGATTAAACAAAGGGTACAATGTATTTTTATTTGATTGGGCATTTGAACAATATATTAATTCAAATCAACGTTGCATTTAAATACAGGAACATACAGTATCTTCAACACAGCATATTTCCCACCTGTAGAAAATCTTCTATTTACAGTGCATTACAACATTCCTCGCAAAATGTGTCAGACTGTTGCTAAGGCATTTCAAGAATACTGGAAAAAATAACTGCACTGCAAACGGTAGAGCAACAACAATTCATTTAATTATACGTTAATTGAAAATATCTGAATTTTACTTCAGAATATATTTCATATTTTACATATACCAGAACATAAGAATGATAACGGTCTCGCTTCCCTCAACATGACAGAATGAACAATATTTATTTGGGGATCACTGAATAATACAGCAAGGGAAGTATTTGAATGACTTGTTGTAATAATTTGGAGTTCGGTAAACTCTATGATTAGCTCTCACTAGCATTTCACATTAAAGTAGCCTGTTTCCCAGATCAATGTGTGCTGTATAGCCAACTCCTGCAGTTGTTTTGATATACAGCACAAACCGATCCGGGACTGGGACCAGGCTAACGTTAAAGCACCTTTTTGTTCAAAAATTCCACGCAGATGCCATGTCCTGTGTCTGTACCTCCTACAGGTTGGCATGTCTATCGGACTCACAAGGCCATTGTCTACTAAAGCCCAGTAAAACAACCAATGGATTCCTCTCTGAAGGAACTGAAATACTTATATCTGCATTGTGGTACGTGTCATTTCTGCCTTTCACTTTTTAACAACAAAACTGAATGGGATGTGAACACAGAAAAGGATCAGGAATGAATGTAAGTAGTCGTAAGGCATTGGGCAGTAGTAGAGTATCCTGGCTCAAATTCTCTTTTTAAAAGGCCCAGTGCAGTCGAAAATGTGATTCCTGTGTTTTACATATTTCCACACTACGAGGTTGTGTCGTAGTAAATATAATTTGTTATAGATTGGTCTGACTAAAATGTTCTGTAAGACCCATTTGGAGCCTGTTTTCAATAAATGCTGTTCCAGGTCAGAGAACAAAGGACAGAGGAGAAACCTTATCTTCTCACCAGATGGCCTAGGAATGCGATAATAGGACAACACCCCCACCTCCGGCCATAAACCAACAGATACTCCTCAACGAGTTCCCTGGACACACACAGACATTTCACTGCACGCACACTCATTCTCAACTCCCCTGTCTACTGGTCGGGTGCCAAGGGCAGAGGACTCTGCCGTGCACCAATGGGGCTTCTACTCTGGACAGAGCAGACCCGCCTCCTACGCCTCGGGAACCAATCAAGGGACTAGAAGAAGGACCCCTTCCTTTATGTTACATTGTATAAAGTAATGCTGCAAACTCTGTTTAAGCATCCTTCTCAGCTGACACTAATAGAGTGCTATATGATTAGGTCCGTGCATGTTAATTAGCAGGATCCCATGCATGTTAGCTAACAGTAACAGATATCTCTGTGTTTAATAAACTGCCTTTTGCTTAAGCAAATTCCTCTCTGTCTAGCGTCGTTGGTTTTGTACTTCCTTATGTGTTCACCAACAGTTGGAATAATACTGTGAAATTGAGAAAATTATGATAATTCCCTTTTAGTGTAAGAGCTGTTTGAAAAGAGCCTGAAATGTCAGCCTGTTTTGGGCGAGGGAGTTTTGGCCTTGCATGGTGACATCACCAGGCGGTAAATTAGTTAATATATAAATAAGAATGAGGGTTCCAAACCCCTCTGCCAACAACAGCTAGTTTTCAGTTCCCCCTCCTCCCCTCCCCACTCAGACCACTCCCAGACAGTCCTAGCTAAATTCTTGCTTGAGAAATTGCCCTTTGCTACGAAGCTATTTTTTGTTTATTTTTGACAATTTTAATTGAAAACAATCACAGTAAGGTACTTAATTGTTACCCAGAAAATGCTAGATATTTCTATAAAAACAGCTGCATTGGACTTTTAAAATAATTTAAAAAGGTGCTCTAATAATTCTGTCCATTTTAGAAGTCCTGTGCAATTGCCAAAGGAAAAAAGTACTAGAAGCAATACTTTTTCATGACATTTTTTTCAAGTAAATGAAAACCACAATGGCAAAAAAAAAGAGACAATAAATGCATACAGAACATTTTGTCAAGTTAACATACAAACAGAATCTTTCAAGTTGAATAAAAAGTAACTCCCCTATTGAACAATCTCCTAAATCACAATCTGAGCCTCTGTAGATCATCCAAAGGCCCCTGGACCTTATATTGACCAAATAACACCTGAGTCTACTGCATGTGTTACTACTTTACTGAGGAAAACATATCAACAAGATTGCCTCAGTGTCAATGTTATCTTTTGCATGCTTTACGACTGTCTCAGGTAACAACTGACATAATTTAGCTAGTGTCAGGGAAATCAGGGCAGTTGTTTAGGTTATGACAAAGACCACACTTTTAAGCGTTGGCCCAGTAACCGAAAGGTCACTGGTTCAAATCCCAGAGCTGACTAGGTGAAAAAATCTGTCGGTGTGCCCTTGAGCAAGGCACTTAACCCTAATTGCTCCTGTAAGTTGCTCTGGATGAGAGCGTCCGCTAAATGTCTAAAATGTTCAATGTTTTAAAATCTTGTACAATCTTATGATCTAAGTAGCTTGCTAAACAGCATTATCCAGCTACAACGGGCTAATAATGGCTTTATGGTATGGCTGCACTAGACATGTCCAATCAAATGGCACATTATGGGTACATAGAGGTAACTGCCAAAATAAAAGTAACACCAACATAGTCTTAATAGGGAGTAGGGCCACCACGAGCCAGAACAGCTTCCCCTTGATATAGATTCTACATAGTCTTAATAGGGCGTAGGGCCACCACGAGCCAGAACAGCTTCCCCTTGGTATAGATTCTACATAGTCTTAATATGGCGTAGGGCCACCACGAGCCAGAACAGCTTCCCCTTGGTATAGATTCTACATAGTCTTAATAGGGCGTAGGGCCACCACGAGCCAGAACAGCTTCCCCTTGATATAGATTCTACATAGTCTTAATATGGCGTAGGGCCACCACGAGCCAGAACAGCTTCCCCTTGATATAGATTCTACATAGTCTTAATAGGGCGTAGGGCCACCACGAGCCAGAACGGCTTCCCCTTGGTATAGATTCTACATAGTCTTAATAGGGCGTAGGGCCACCACGAGCCAGAACAGCTTCCCCTTGGTATAGATTCTACATAGTCTTAATAGGGCGTAGGGCCACCACGAGCCAGAACAGCTTCCCCTTGGTATAGATTCTACATAGTCTTAATAGGGCGTAGGGCCACCACGAGCCAGAACAGCTTCCCCTTGGTATAGATTCTACATAGTCTTAATAGGGCGTAGGGCCACCACGAGCCAGAACGGCTTCCCCTTGGTATAGATTCTACAAGTGTCTGGAACTCTGTTGGAGGGATGTGACACCATTATTCCTGGAGAAAAATCCATCATTTGGTGTTTTGTTGGCGAGGTGTAATACGCTGTCTCGGTGCCGCTCCAGAATCTACCATAAGCGTTCAATTGGGTTGAGGTCTGGTGAATGAGACGGCCGTGGCTTATCGTTTTCATGCTCAGCAAACCATTCAGTGACCACTCGTGCCCTGGGGACGGGTGGCATTGTCATCCTATGGGGGTATAGCCATGGTAGCCAAAATAATGACCTGCCCAGCATTTGACCCTAAGCATAATGGGATGTTAATTGCTTAATTAAACTCAGGAACCACACCTGTGTGGAAGCACCTGCTTTCAATACACTTTTGTATCCCTCATTTACTCAAGTGTAATTATTTTTGGCAGTTAACTTTAGATAGATTTATCATCAAATATTACGAGAAAAATCTACTCACATTGTCATGCTATGGCAGAGATGAAATACAACATATGGTAGTTGGCGAATGTTTGAAACTGAATTTGTATTAACTCCTTATATAACCATGTTATAAATAAGTTAAATATGATGATACTGCAGGTTCCTCTTCAAGGGTAGACGGGATTCAGAAGTACATTTCATGGCCATAATCCTAACAACTACATTTACATGGACCTTTTACTAGTTTACTTTAAATCAACTAATCATTTTTATTGAGTTGTCTTTTTGTCAATTCAATTAAAAAGGGCTGTAGACTACAAATAGCTTGAGAAGGTGCACACAGCCTACGGTATAATGCCCAAGGCATAGGGCAGAGAACTGATTCACAGGGGAAATGCTTCCATTTGGAGAAAATAGGCCTAACTGATGTGAGGCTGGATATGTCTCTATTCATGGCCGGATTACCAACTGGGAAATGAGCTTTAAAGACGGCACATTTTTCCTCTCTGCCCCATGGCAAAATGTGTAGAATTGCAGGAAGTTAGCTTTAAAAAATTTGTTTTTGCTCCACCGCCATGAGGGGGGGGGGCCTCCAAAATATTCTTGACCAGGGCCCCAAATGCGGTTAGCCGGCCCTGCTTTTTTAAAGAAACATTAGCACATTTAAACATATTTATTATTATATTTTCCAAAAGTAACAATTATTATAACCTGGTTGAAAATGAAGGCATTTTGGGGAGGGGGAGCATGTATTCTCAATTTGGTTTTCTAAAATGTATGAAATATTTAATCTCTTAACAGTTTGTGACAGTACTGTCATATCTGTGCTTTATTCAGTTCCCCTGCAATTCCTCTCAATAAAGTAACAGTCCTTCTGTATCCTTTCAACAATTTGCTGTAAACTGTAACAATGTTGAATAAGAACCAAGTCAGCTGAAACCTAATACAGATACTCTATGAAATGGAACATGGTTTTCCACATTTCAGGACTCTATTCCTTATTAATATCCAGTAATCATGAAAGTAATTGTCCACCGTTTCCAGATTTTTATGAAATATGACTTATAATTAATTACAATATGAGTGAAATAGATTTCCTTCCAAAAAAATTGTAATTAAGTATGTTAAAAAGCAGCTTTTCTGTGTTGGAATGGTGTGGGCGTTTACCAGTCATTAAAAATATTAATGTGAGTAGACCACTGATTGGCCAGCACATCATAATCTATGAGCAAGCATTTTTGTTTGAAGTGTTTTTTTTCCTCTAATTTATGCTTTGGCCACAAATACGAGTATAGGACGAGTTCGCAAGATTATTTGGGTATGAGTTAACAGAATATGAACTTTTAAAAGTTAGATTTTCACTGGACAGTTACTTTAAAAATAGAAAAGTATCTGTTTTGGTCACATGACCCACATTACATGAAATCTACGGACAAAACTGACAGCTTCACTTCAAGATGGAGATGTAAAAAGGTGTCACAACAACAGTTTAAAATGTCATTTCAGCTTCCGTATTTTTCAAATCTCTCCTTTAATACTTTGACTGCAGTTTAAGAAACTCTTGATTGATTGCCTATGCAACATCAAAATGTACCACTGCAGCAGAAAAAAAGCATTCGCAGCTCAGGAATACCTCATCCGGCCTACTGAGGGAGACTTGACCAATGGCAGCATTCAGCTTTGGCAACAGACATATTTGGACCATTCCACACAACAGACTAGTTGCTGCAGCGAAGATGAAATGAAACAGTAAAAACATAACAAGGTGATCAAAGTCCCTTTTTCAAAAGCTAACATTCATCTTTAAGAACTCTTTAGGAAATGTATAGCTCACAAAAGGGGAGAAGAGTGACGCCGTGATTGTAGCTACAAGATAGAGAAGTGCCTCTCAAAATTACACTGCAAACTAAACTTTTGTCGGTTTTATATATATATCTATATATATTTTTTTACATTGGTTTTGTTTTGGAGCTTTTTGAGATTTGGGGGAAAACCTCCTAGCCACTCCGGTTGCGGGTGCTTCCGTCCCCAGTGCGCTGGGCCCGGGCCAGGACTATTTCAGGGGACACTCTCTTGCAGTCCTTTGCCAGGCCGAGGAAACACATCAAGTCGATGAAACAGGTGGTCAGGTTCAGCTTACAGCCAAACTCACTTGTTGCGTAATCATAAGGGAAGGTGTGGTGATAGTTATGGAACCCTTCACCTGAAAGTGACAGGAAACCGTCGTTAGGATAACGGGTGACCATTATTTACACATAATAAATATATTCAAGATATCTTGTAAGATGTGAACGCCCACACATGGTTTGAGAAGAGCTACTATACACATATTATTTTCTGTCGAGCACAGAGTTGGGAACTGAAACCTAAAATTCATGGTCCGCATGAACTTGCTCTTCTCTACAATGATTGCATAACCAATCCCCTTTTGATCTCTTCCCCAAACAGGTGCAATCAAAGCAAACGGACACCATGTAAAACATATTAAACATGTGCAGCATCACTCAGGAAGGTCATTACAAGCACAGAAGTCAAAGCTTGTTATGTAATGCTACTGTTCTGCCATAACTGTGTAGTATAGAGTCATTTTACGATATAATTAAATGTTATAAAAAGGGGCAACTTAATGACGTTTTAAGATCTTTTAAAATGGCAAGAGGTAGGTAACATACCTATGGCACTAAGGGTGACAAACTTGTTCTCTCTGGGGTTGATGTTGGCGTCGTAGGGCCGGTTGCCCCACATGTGGGCAGCACTGTTGACCAGCCAGGTAGCGTTCAGTACCAGGGTGTACCTCAGCAGGCCTGGCACAAAGTAGCCCAGCCACAGGCTCTCTCCCCACAGGCACCAAGGAACAAACATGGGGACTGCGAAACACATCAACAGCACTGACATCTTGTAATACCTGTGGATTAAAAAAACAATAGTACAGAGACATATCCTCCATGACATGTTGTAATACCTGTGGAGAAGACAAGAGAACAGACATATCCTCCATGACATGTTGACATACCTGTGGAGAAGACAAGAGAACAGACATATCCTCCATGATATGTTGACATACCTGTGGAGAAGACAAGAGAACAGACATATCCTCCATGACATGTTGTCATACCTGTGGAGAAGACAAGAGAACAGACATATCCTCCATGACATGTTGTAATACCTGTGGAGAAGACAAGAGAACAGACATATCCTCCATGACATGTTGTAATACCTGTGGAGAAGACAAGAGAACAGACATATCCTCCATGACATGTTGTAATACCTGTGGAGAAGACAAGAGAACAGACATATCCTCCATGATATGTTGACATACCTGTGGAGAAGACAAGAGAACAGACATATCCTCCATGACATGTTGTAATACCTGTGGAGAAGACAAGAGAACAGACATATCCTCCATGACATGTTGTAATACCTGTGGAGAAGACAAGAGAACAGACATATCCTCCATGATATGTTGTAATACCTGTGGAGAAGACAAGAGAACAGACATATCCTCCATGACATGTTGTAATACCTGTGGAGAAGACAAGATAACAGACATATCCTCCATGATATGTTGTAATACCTGTGGAGAAGACAAGAGAACAGACATATCCTCCATGATATGTTGTCATACCTGTGGAGAAGACAAGAGAACAGACATATCCTCCATGACATGTTGACATACCTGTGGAGAAGACAAGAGAACAGACATATCCTCCATGACATGTTGACATACCTGTGGAGAAGACAAGAGAACAGACATATCCTCCATGACATGTTGTCATACCTGTGGAGAAGACAAGAGAACAGACATATCCTCCATGACATGTTGTAATACCTGTGGAGAAGACAAGAGAACAGACATATCCTCCATGACATGTTGACATACCTGTGGAGAAGACAAGAGAACAGACATATCCTCCATGATATGTTAACATACCTGTGGAGAAGACAAGAGAACAGACATATCCTCCATGACATGTTGACATACCTGTGGAGAAGACAAGAGAACAGACATATCCTCCATGACATGTTGTAATACCTGTGGAGAAGACAAGAGAACAGACATATCCTCCATGACATGTTGTAATACCTGTGGAGAAGACAAGAGAACAGACATATCCTCCATGACATGTTGACATACCTGTGGAGAAGACAAGAGAACAGACATATCCTCCATGACATGTTGTAATACCTGTGGAGAAGACAAGAGAACAGACATATCCTCCATGACATGTTGTAATACCTGTGGAGAAGACAAGAGAACAGACATATCCTCCATGACATGTTGTAATACCTGTGGAGAAGACAAGAGAACAGACATATCCTCCATGACATGTTGACATACCTGTGGAGAAGACAAGAGAACAGACATATCCTCCATGACATGTTGACATACCTGTGGAGAAGACAAGAGATCAGACATATCCTCCATGATATGTTGATATACCTGTGGAGAAGACAAGAGAACAGACATATCCTCCATGATATGTTGAAATACCCATCATATGGAGGCAGCACAGAAGATAAAGGTCTATTCAAACTGTCAGTTTAATAGATATATCTGTACAGCTCCCAACACAGCAACACGGTCTCGGCTGGCAGGCTCTTCTTTGACAGATTATCACATTATTCAGTTACAAATACATAACATGCCATGAGGTTATGGATGTTCCTGATCTTCATTAAAAAACTAGGAATTACCATTGTTATGAAGCTTCTCAACCCTTATGAGCCATATTGATAATCTAACAATGACTAAGCTAGGTTTAGTGCCATCACAGAGTACGGAGTGAACAGAAATATTTATGGAAGAGAAAATGCAACCAATACTGTATGAATTGATCATCGGGAAGGAATACATACTTCCTCTGGAACATGACAACTTGGTCGGCCTTCAAGTCACTGAGCTCCAGCTTCTTCCCTTTCTCAATGACGTCTGGGTGTTTACGCACCAGGAGCCAACCGATGTGGGAGAAGAAGAACCCTCGGATGGCGTTGTGGGGGTCGGCATCGGTCTCTGAAAACTTGTGGTGAACTCTGTGGTCCCGAGCCCATTCAAAGATGTCATTCTGTAATGGGGACACAAAGACTAAGATTTATACACAGAAATAGAATCCATAGAATGGGCCTCCCCATTCAAGTCAATGATGACATAATGGGTGGACTGGCAGCCATTTTGAGTGTACCCATGCCTAGGTCGTTAATATACAGCCATTTTGAGTGTACCCATGCCTAGGTCGTTAATATACAGCCATTTTGAGTGTACCCATGCCTAGGTCGTTAATATACAGCCATTTTGAGTACCCATGCCTAGGTCGTTAATATACAGCCATTTTGAGTGTACCCATGCCTAGGTCGTTAATATACAGCCATTTTGAGTGTACCCATGCCTAGGTCGTTAATATACAGCCATTTTGAGTGTACCCATGCCTAGGTCGTTAATATACAGCCATTTTGAGTGTACCCATGCCTAGGTCGTTAATATACAGCCATTTTGAGTGTACCCATGCCTAGGTCGTTAATATACAGCCATTTTGAGTGTACCCATGCCTAGGTCGTTAATATACAGCCATTTTGAGTGTACCCATGCCTAGTTCGTTAATATACAGGTCAAGACAGCGGAATAATTCCATGCGGAGCATTCGAAAAGAAACAAATTGATTTCAGCTAACTACTCAGTAAGCACATAGAATAACTGTTGTACTGTCATTCTGGTCATTTTAAACCATTTTTCAAATGATCTACATCCACTTTATTAGTTGGCGGAACTTTGTTATCTTCTAACTAGACCCATGCCAGGAAATAAAAGCAGGAAGTGTCCCCTTCAATCTTTGCTGTGTTGTCAACTCAAATGACATTACAGAAAATACATCCCATTGCATGAGCCATATACAGTGAGGGGGACAAAGACATGATCAGTCTATAATTTTAATGGTAGGTTTATTTGAACAGTGAGAGACAGAATAACAACAAAAAAATCCAGAAAAACGCATGTCAGAAATGTTATGAATTGATTTGCATTTTAATGAGGGAAATAAGTATTTGACCCCTCTGCAAAACATGACTTAGTACTGGGTGGCAAAACCCTTGTTGGCAATCACAGTGGTCAGACGTTTCTTGTAGTTGGCCACCAGGTTTGCACACATCTCAGGAGGGATTTTGTCCCACTCCTCTTTGCAGATCTACTCCAAGTCATTAAGGTTTTGAGGCTGACGTTTGGCAACTCGAACCTTCAGCTCCCTCCACAGATTTTCTATGGGATTAAGGACTGGAGACTGGCTAGGCCACTCCAGGACCTTCATGTGCTTCTTCTTGAGCCACTCCTTTGTTGCCTTGGCCATGTGTTTTGGGTCATTGTCATGCTGGAATACCCATCCAC
Organism: Coregonus lavaretus; assembly: GCF_964263955.1. Lineage (NCBI taxonomy): Eukaryota > Metazoa > Chordata > Actinopteri > Salmoniformes > Salmonidae > Coregonus > Coregonus lavaretus. Next base: position 1,306,259 of record NW_028167175.1, on the reverse strand, counting down.
GACCCATTTTCAATGCCCTGGCTTAGGGAAGGAGGTTCTCACCCAAGATTTGACGGTACATGGCCCTGTCCATCGTCCCTTTGATGCGGTGAAGTTGTCCTGTCCCCTTAGCAGAAAAACACCCCCAAAGCATAATGTTTCCACCTCCATGTTTGACAGTGGGGATGGTGTTCTTGGGGTCATAGGCAGCATTCCTCCTCCTCCAAACACGGCGAGTTGAGTTGATGCCAAAGAGCTCCATTTTGGTCTCATCTGACCACAACACTTTCACCCAGTTCTCTGAATCATTCAGATGTTCATTGGCAAACTTCAGACGGGCATGTATATGTGCTTTTTTGAGCAGGGGGACCTTGCGGGCACTGCAGGATTTCAGTCCTTCACGGCGTAGTGTGCTACCAATTGTTTTCTTGGTGACTATGGTCCCAGCTGCCTTGAGATCCTCCCATGTAGTTCTGGGCTGATTCCTTGCCGTTCTCATGATCATTGCAACTCCACGAGGTGAGATCTTGCATGGAGCCCCAGGCCGAGGGAGATTGACAGTTCTTTTGTGTTTCTTCCATTTGCGAATAATCACACCAACTGTTTTCACCTTCTCACCAAGCTGCTTGGCGGTGGTCTTGTAGCCCATTCCAGCCTTGTGTAGGTCTACAATCTTGTCCCTGACATCCTTGGAGAGCTCTTTGGTCTTGGCCATGGTGGAGAGTTTGGAATCTGATTGATTGATTGCTTCTGTGGACAGGTGTCTTTTATACAGGTAACAAGCTGAGATTAGGAGCACTCCCTTTAAGAGTGTGCTCCTAATCTCAGCTCGCTACCTGTATAAAAGACACCTGGGAGCCAGAAATCTTTCTGATTGAGAGGGGGTCAAATACATATTTCCCTCATTAAAATGCAAATGAATTTATAACATTTTTGACATGTGTTTTTCTGGATTTTTTTGTTGTTATTCTGTCTCTCACTGTTCAAATAGACCTACCATTAAAATTATAGACTGATCATTTCTTTGTCAGTGGGCAAACGTAGAAAATCAGCAGGGGATCAAATACTTTTTTTCCCCTCACTGTAAGTTAGCATAATTTGAATG